>NW_007729133.1:150251-182073 GCF_000696425.1 Galeopterus variegatus
GGTCAGTAAAAAAGACAAAAAGGAAAAAAAAAAAAAAAAAAAAGGAGGCTGATCTCTTCTACCACCTAAAGCCCCACAGAACATGCATTCTATACTATCCACCGGAAATTTATTAACTTCCTTGGGGTTTTGTTTCTTTGTTTTGACACTTGAGAAGCCTTATTATGCCCCTACCAGACTTAAAACACAAGTTATTACACAGATACACATAGTGAAAAACAATATCTCCTTATGATTAGAGCATGAGCCAAATAAATGGATTAAATCCTGACTTTTCCTTAACATTTCTTTATCTCAGTTTTGTCAGCTAGAAAATGGAGATTATAACAGTACCTACTTCACAAGGCTATGATGAGGATAAAAATGATTTGATACACATAAAGCACTTAGAACAGTATCTAGCAAACAGTAAGTTCTATTAAGTATTAGCTATTATTAACATTACTATTACTATCACTGTCATTCCTCACAGCACCTAGTACCACTTTATATACACACAAGAGCTCAATAAATACTTTGAATGAAACAACTAGTATTCAAATAATTTTTAAAGGTCCCTCATGGAGTAAATGAAGGCTCAAGGCCCAAAAGATCAAATTCATTATAAGGGCACAGTAGAAGAAAAGAATGCAACCCCCAAAACTACTTAAACTTCATGAACAAATTAAGGAGAAAGTTAAAGTGTAAAACTAACAGTCCAAACAAAACAAGTCTGATTTTTTTCTTCCCTGATAAAAAAGGAGGCATTCTATGAGAGAGCATGATTGTTTAGAAAGCCCCCCAAAGATGGCTATCTAAAATGTCATCTTAATTTCTAATTTATCAACAATACGTTAACTAATTCTGTTTTGAATCTATTTATATGTCTAGGCTCTATATTATTCACTTAAGTAATAAGCTTCATTATTTACCACATCACCTTCAAAAATAGTATTAAGTTTAATTTACTCAATGAAGGTAATCTCTAGCTCTTAACACTCAGGTAAACAGATCCATGTTTACTTTTTTTTAAATCAATATCCTTCACAATTTTGGGGGGCAGGGGGGTGGGAGAGGTCTGGCCAGTATGAGGATCCCAACTCTTGACTTTGGTGTTATAACACCATGCTCTAACCAAAAAAAAATTATTTTAATCTGGTGACCAGGAAGCAGTCCTTCACAAATTTATACATTGATTATTTGCCTCTTCACTCTTTTCAGACTGAAGATCCATTTCTTATCATTGTAAGTTTTGTCCTCACAGGGAAGCTGATTCAGTTTTTTTGATTTATGTTAGCCGCCTATCTCCATATCACTAGTTCCTCTGTGTTCACCCTGGCTACAATGGGCCATAAATTTTGCAAAACAATCTCTTACTCATAGACACCGTGATATTACTGTATGTTTTAGGTAACACAGTACAGTCAAACAAGCCTAATAACTGACTGATCTGTATGACAAATGCACAATGTTAGTTTCAAATAACATTCATTTACAATAATAATGTCTTATTAAGGGATCAAGGGATAAGGAACCTATTTGGGCTGCCAAGAGTGGAACTGATTTAGACCTCAAGCAAGATTCCTAAAACATTATTTATGAAAAGTCTGATAGGAATAAAAAGCTTATATTTTAGTAATATCATAACCATGCCTACTCTCACATACATTTTGGCTTATTATTAATTGCATATTTTACACAGAGACAGAGTATGTAAGTTAGTTCTGTCAAAGACTGTTAAGCTTCACACAGTGAATTTAAATTTCTCAAGCCAGGACTTCTGGTTTATCAACATTAATAAACTGATGTTGCAATAACTCAGAGAAAACACAGCCTATCTTGTTTTATAGTTCAATTACTGATTAGCAAATAATGTGACACTTGAACCGTCAGTATCCATTCACTTTGCTTCCTGTTTAAAGAAATCCTTACCAGAAAACTGATGATGGGAACACAGGAAAAAGGAGAACTTATAATCACCACATTAAGAATTAAAAAAAAAAAAAGCACATTTTCTGGGTGGTGGGATTATGAGAAATTACTTTCTTCTTTATGCTTTTAGATATTTCCCCAAATGTTCTAACATATATATATATATTATATAACTTTATTAAGAAGGCAATTCTAAGAGAAAGTGCAACATATGTAATATGATCTTTATTTAGTTTTTCTCCAAATGTAAAGCAAGTTTTTACTAACTACCGAATACTACAGAATAATGTTACAACTGTCAGAGCCTAAAATAGACTCTAGCAGACCCAATGCAACAGTATTTGTTACAATAATTTTTAGATTCTAATGGAACTTAATTTTTTTTTAAAGTGTTAGCAGAATACAAAGTATATTTTAAATAAAACAGGCTAAATACACCCAAGAAAACCATGACTTCCTTATTTACTACACAAATAAAAAGTTTGGGTTAAACCATAAAGTAAGTTTATAATACCATGCAGTAAATCAAACTAATATGGCTCATAAATGAAGTAACCTAGTTAAGAAATTTTCCTTGAAATTCAATTTTTTCTAGAACATATGTCAACCAGTCTATTTTTAGAATAATCAATTTAAGAACAATGAAAAAAAAAGGCAGTTTAATTAACACGCAATTCTTTTTAAGGAGACAGAGGCAGTGCCTGCCAAAAGATTTACATGAATGCTGGGTACATTTTTCACAAACTATTGACCATTATTTTTCCTAATGTAAAAAGCACCCTAAATGTGTTTTATCATATCGAATTTTACATGATACCTGTGGAAGACACTGTAGTATGTTAATCAACTGAAATACATATTAAATGAAAAGTTATTAATATAAAAATTTGTTCATGGCTAGAAAGATTCCAAAAAAAAAAAATTTGTTCATCTTTACAGCCATTTTTAAATGTTCTAAAAGGTAGGTAGAGCTTTTACTATATATTTACTTTGTGGTGTAAAATCTACATGGTAGTTGGCAGCAGCTGAAATATAATGGCACACAGACAACACTTGATTTTTCTGTGTAAATTAAAGGAAACAAGTTTTCTGAAGGAACAAAACCATCACTTTTTAGGTGCCAACCAACACGACTTTAGTGAGCTGTAAAAGCGGATTAATTCATTTTCGTAGCTAAACAGAAAGAGGATTTTCACATGGAAGATGGAGTCGGAGCCCGATGTGATCTGAAGCAGTACTAATCTGCACAGAGAAAACAATCAGGGACGACTACTGAACCATTCGGAAGGTTGCATTTTCCCCTTACTAACAACCAAGGTTAACTAAACAACATAATGCAGTATTTAAAGGACAAACCTGTTTAAACTAGAGAACCGCCCAGCCGCATGCAAAACATACCAAAGAGGATTCATAGCAAGGGGATGGTATTACCTCTTTTATGTAATTCCCTCAGGGGAATATTGTCTCCTCCCCCGTCATAAGGCAAATAAGGATCGGAAGAAGCATCCATGATTAGAATTTTTAAAAAGAAGAAAAAGAAAAAGAAAAGCTTGCTAGTTTAAAAAGACAGTGGCATTTCTTCCACTCCTGCTGCAGCAGGCAAGGGAGATGCCATATTTGATGAGGGGTAGAACTGTAGTTCGACTCGCTGAAGCGACTGGGTTCTTCCACAGTGGATGATGTCATCAAAGGGAAATTATTGCAGCCTGGTTGCTAGTGGCTACAATCTAGCAAGGCTTAGAGGCAGAACAGCCTTCTTAATCAGGTCCTGCTACGTATGATGATGACTAAGCTCCAAGTATAACAGACAAAACTGGTTTGAGAATTTTAAAGCACTCACAATAAAGCTTCTATATAGTACCAGTGGCAAATACAATAAGACAAAAGAAACATTATTTCTTTTCAATTTTAAAATAAATAAAAGGGGTACAAAGTGTTTAATACAGATATGTAAAAAGGAAATCCTGGATGTAGACATTGCTTTTTTTCATTTCTAATGTAGAAAAGTGGGAGTAACACTCTAACACAGTTGTGAGCTTTTATAATTATAAATGTGCTAATTTTATACTGTAATGTCATGTGAGTCATAATAAAAAAAACCTAAAATATATCAAAGGTTTCTCAAAAGGTTTTAAGTCTATTAGTATGTAAAATGTACAGCAGCCTTCTACTGAGGATTAAAAGGCTGAATAACTGAAGAGTTGAATAGTGTTTTATCTCACTAATCCCTTCCAGCAGCCTCGTTTCCTTCCTTCAAGGAACTAGCTAGTAAGACATTCTAGCTTTTGAGGAGAAAGAAAACTTATCAACATACTAAGTAACTTAACTATTGTGTGTGGAAACTATGCAAAAAGAAATGGACTGAGCAGGAGATTTTACTATCTCATCTACCTTCCTATTTTTCCTATCTCACAAAGATTTGATCCTTTAAAAAAAGGCTTTTAGTAGAATGTGTCTCAAAGTTAGGTACTCCAATTGTTGCTTTGCTAGAAGTTCTTATGAAATTCAGAAATAAAGCAATTCTTTTTGTTTAAAACTGTCATTCCAAACAACAAAACAAAACAAAAAAACTGATGCTCATTTAAGATCAGAGTTCAAAATTTTACCACTACCTCTAGGGTGATTACTGTAGATTAGAAGATTCTCCTCCTGCAATGCCTATGTTACGTAGTGCCACTAAATAAAAAGATGCCATTCACTAGAAGCAACTCCACAGAACTCAGGAATTCTGTGAAATTTGTCTTCCTCACTATTGAATGACACAAACTCTAAGGTCCATACCAACTCAAAGTACTTATATTTAAACTGGAGGTGAGGAAAGGAAAGAGAGAGAGAATTCACAGGGCAATGAAGGGAGAAGAGAAATTCTATTAATTTGTCTAATACATTTTATTTATTTGGGGTCTTTTTTCTTATTGCATAAGTTAAATCAAGTTTCTATATTTCAAAAAGTTTGAACCTCTGATAAACAGAGGTTCTTACAAAATCCTACCCAGCATTTAAGAGACAGGGTTCCAGGAAAGGAATATAAAGTAGAATTACTGCCATAGAATACTCTATCTAATCCTGATTGTAGCTATTAACATTTATCATAGAACAGTGGGTAATTTTTTTCTGTTTTCTGTATTTTTCAAATTTTCTTGGAAAGAATTTTTTTAAACAAGGAAAGCTTTGACAAAAAACTAACTTTACTGGGCCGGCCCATGGCTCACTCGGGAGAGTACGGTGCTGATAACACCAAGGCCACAGGTTCAGATCCTATATAGGGATGGCCGATTAGCTCGCTGGTTGAGCGTGGTGCTCAAGGGTGGTGCCAAGGGTTAAGATTCCCTTACCGGTCATCTTTGAAAAAAAAAAAAAAAAGAACTAACTTTACTGAATTAGCTCAATATAAATTTGGTCATTTGTAGTTCTTTGGTATGTTCTACTACCATAAGATTTTTCTAAAAATATATTATATGGCATTTATAACTAACTTAGTTGTTATAATACTATTTATGTGAACTAACTTTACTGAATTAGCTCAATATAAATTTGGTCATTTGTAGTTCTTTGGTATGTTCTACTACCATAAGATTTTCTAAAAATATATTATATGGCATTTATAACTAACTTAGTTGTTATAATACTATTTATGTTCTAGCATGCCTTTTTACATAAAATGAAAATCTATCCACAAGTTTTCCTGGTATCTGTAGGCACTCTCTCAACTTGTTTTTCCTGACCTACAACTTGGTCATAAAGACTGAAAATGAAACGGAAAAAAGAATATCCTCCCTATAAAATATATCGTCAATGCTGCACAAGTAAAGATTTTGTAGCCATAACTAATTATTTTTAAAGACCAAAAACTGTGTATAACATATAATATATAAAATTGTATTTGTATAGAGTTAAGTTTAGAATGAGACCATCAAACTTAATAATTGTTATCACTGAGAAATGAGGTTGATGTGGAGACAGGTGCATTCTGTGTGTATCTTATATAATATAGTTACGCATCATTTTAATTATTTTAAACAAATATATTGCTTTTGTAATAATAAATGTGAAAAATTTTTAAATTTCAGAAGTAAACAAATCTCTCACACTTATGAGGCCCATAGCTGCCATTTCCTCTTAAAGAATCATACTCAGGCCAAATGCTTTCCAATTATACCTTAGAAAAGGACACAGTAGATTGGAAGGTGTGGCAAAAAAGGACTTTGACACAAATTAGGTATTACCAGGCTAATAAACTGAATTACAATATAGGGTGGGGCTGAAGTATAAAGAGAGCAAAAAAAAAAAAAAAAAAAAAAAATTTCAAGAATTCCTATGCATGGCTCTGGCAAAGTGCTCAGGATGGAACCTTTGAAGAACCAAAAACACTAAAGTTGTAGCATGCATAAGGTCTTAAAAATTCAGAAGGGGAGGATATTTCTACTTTCAAATGCACTCTAGATTCGAAGCTCAACTTGATGTGGGATTCTGGATAAATCACAACTTCTCTGAGATGTGTTGCCACATCTATAAACCAGAGAGGCAGAATAGATAGCAACAGTATCATAACAGTTCAACTTTTAAGCCCGTTATAACAGTAATGATTCAAGAAATCTGCAATATTAGAAGTACTTAAATTTAAGGCCAACTGGTTAGCTCAATTGGTTAGAGCCTGGTGTTTTATAACACCAACATCAAAGGTACCGACCAGCTGCAAAAAAAAAAAAAAGAAAAAAGAAGTACTTAAATTTAAAAACAAAAACAAAAAAAAGTTTTTTTGCCTTTAGATCTAACTGCCAATTTACAGAAAATACAGGAACAGGGAAACATGTTAAATGATAGTTCAGGAATGCAATCATGAAAACACAAACTAGTAAACAAATTGTTGATTTCTTCAAAAAACCAATATAAGGGGCCGGCCCGGTGGCGCACTGCTACAGTGCACCGCTTGGGAAGTGTGGTGGCGCTCCTGCCAAGGGTTCAGATCCCACATACAGACCGGCCGCTCACTGGCTGAGCTGCCAAGGGTTCAGATCCCACATACAGACCGGCCGCTCACCGGCTGAGCGAGGTGCGGGCGCAACACCGAGGGCTGCGATCCCATTGCCGGTCCCGGTCCAGTACGGGCGCGACACTGAGGGTTGCGATCCGTTGCCGGTCACGAAAAAAGACCAAAAGTGAAAAAAAAAAAAAAAACCAATATAAGAAAAAAGGGGAAGAGGGGAACCTATAGAATTAAAAAAAAAAGTCTTAAAAGATATCAGTCAGGGATGTCTGGTCAAAAGTGAAAAAAAAAAAAAAACCAATATAAGAAAAAAGGGGGAGAGGGGAACCTATAGAATTAAAAAAAAAAGTCTTAAAAGATATCAGTCAGGGATGTCTGGTTAGCTCAGTTAATTGGAGCATAGTGCTGATAGCAAAAAAGTCCAGGGTTCAACCCCTGAACCAGCCAATCACCACCAAAAAAAAAAAAAGAACAAAAACAAAGAAACAAACAAAAAAAGGTATTATCAATCAATTCTGATGTACATTTTTAATGACACAATTATGAAAATGTGAAATACAAGATATATGATTTTAAGAAATTATTAATGTTTTAGATGTGATTATGACCTTTAAAAGAATCTTGATCTTTTAGATATACATAATGAAATATATATGCATATCTACCTACCTATATAAAATATGTTTTAGATTTACTTCAAAATAATCAGGGAGGGAGTAGAACTGAAGCAAAATTGGCCATGAGTTGATAATTATTTCAGCTAAGTGATGAGGATAAGAAGGTACATAATACTCTTCTCTATACTACTTCATGTTTTAAATTTTTTTATAACAAGAAGATTTTTTTTAAAATGCTTATAAATAAAATCACTTGTATGGGATAAACATTAATAAAAAAATTACATCCTTTACTCCTCAAACTAAATACATTACTACTAGAAGTGGCACTATAACTTGCATTGTCAGTCCTTCTCCCTAAGAAAAAGGCTCAGAAAAAAAAAAAAAAGACAGCAAAGCTTTCAAGGAGAACAATCAATTCAAGCTACATAGGAGCTGCAAAGTCATTGCAGCATTAAAGAAAGCGATGGGAATTCTAAAAAATGACAAGCCAGAAAATAAATTGAAAAAACAAAATGGTTTTGCAATATTCATATTTCATAAACATAAGAAATTTTAGTTCTCTGCACGGCTGCCTGGTTATCCAAATAACATCACAGGATTAAAAACACGAAGAATTTTCTTTCACAAACATCACACGATGACCACTTTTTCAAAATCAGAACCAAAAATAGGCAATATATTTTGATGCCTAAACAATCCCTCTTCAAGCAACAAAGGCAAAACACTGGAAAGACTAACAAATGATAAATCTACAGTGAGACAGATTAATGAGAAGGGAAGGGGAAGAAGGAGGAGAGGAAGAAGGGGAGGGAAGGGAGAAGAGGAAGAGAAAAAGACAGAAATAATCTTTATAAGGACAAAAAAATCAATCAATAGTACAAAATATGGAGTCTAGAAATAGACCTTCCTATATATGGACCCTTAAGATATATAAGAGGTGGCACTGTACGAGAATGGGTAAAAAAAATGATTTTCTCAGTAACTGATGCTGCGACAACTGGTTATATGCATCCTAACACATGCAACCCAACAAAACTTTGTGTCTAGGAAATAAAGAACTTCTACAAATCTTTAAGAAGACAGATATCCCAATAGAAAATTGGACAAATGACCTGAACAGATACTTCAAAAAAGATTTCCAAATAGCTAATAAGCATGAAAAGATGCTCAACCCCTGGCCACCAAGAAAATGCAAATTAAAACCACAATCAGAATCCATACATATCTAGCAGACTGACAAAATTAAGTCTGAAATTATCAAGTCATTCGTGAATGTGGAGGAATGGAAGCTCTCATACATTCCTGATTGAGTGTACATTGGCACACCACTGTGGAAAACATAACTTATGGCCCAACAAGTTCACATCTAGGACAAATGAAATTTGTGTACGCACATATACACGCATAATATTCAAAGTAGTACTGTTTGTAAACACCAAAAATTGTTAAAGTTCTTAAAGCTCCATCAAAAATAAAATGAATAGGTAAATTGTAGTATATGAAAAAGAATGATATAGTTTAGAGCAGCATCACAAACAGCTACTACCTGCAACAACATGATTCTTAAAGATCACCTTGAATAAAAGCAAGAAACAAAGACATAAATACTATATGATCCCATTTATTTCACCTTCAAAAACAGGCAATACTTAATTATATGCTTAAGGATGTATACTTAGGTGATCAAACCATAAAGTAAAGCAAGAAAGTGTTAAGACAGAAAACAGTATTTATCTCTAGAGGAACATGAAGGAGCTGTGATCAGGAAGTTACATGCAGGAAGCTTCTGGAATATGATTATTTTCATAACCTGGGTAGGCTGTAAAGATGCTTGCTTTGTACTGACTCATTAAACTCATTAAAAATGTTTTATGCATTTTTTTTTCTGGTGGAATACAAAGTCAGCTTTTTTTTTTTTTTTTTTTTTTTTTAAAGATGACCGGTAAGGGGATCTTAACCCCTGACTTGGTGTTGTCAGCACCACGCTCACCCAGTGAGCAAACCGGCCATCTGTATACGGGATCCGAACCCGTGGCCTTGGTGCTATCAGCACCGCACTCTCCCGAGTGAGCCACGGGCCGGCCCCAAAGTCAGCTTTTATTCAGGAATACCAGTGACCTTAGAAGAGACGTTAAGTAAGCCATCTCTCTAGAAAACCCAAAGATGGCCAGACTAAAACCATCTTCCCAGTAAACATGAAGGAGAATGGCCAGACTAAAACCATCTCAAAGACTCAGACTTACTAAGGATTTTTTTAAAAGGGGGGTTGAGGGCCGAGCCCATGGGGCACTCGGGAGAGTGTGGCGCTGGGAGCGCAGCAGCACTCCCGCCGCGGGTTCGGATCCTATATAGGGATGGCCGGTGCACTCACTGGCTGAGCGCGGTGTGGCCGGTCACAAAAAGAACAAAAAAAAAAAAAAAAAGGGGGGGGGGGAGGGATGTGGGAATGCTCCTATCCTTGATGTTATCTTAGGGTGCTGCTGTATTTTGATGTGCTTCACGGTGGAATCAACATAGCTTTATTGATGTCTTCTTTGATTTCTCCGGATCTGGACAGTATATGTCTCATGGCAAGTTTGCAGCTCAAGGCTAACTGAAAAACAATATTAATTCTTTCGTACAATTGCCTCCCTACTCTTGAGTTACTTTTGTCCATGTTCTCTGCTGTAGTAAATCAGTCAGCAAACTTTTCAGGGAGGGTTCTTGGTTGACATACTTTCTTAACCTCTGCATATTTGAGAGTATCTTCCAGTTGCCTTTGTACAGAAATGAAAACTTGGCAAGGTACACAAGTCTTGGTTCAAAATTATTTTCCCTTAAAACTCTGTAGACGTTGCTCCATTGTCTTCTGGCATTTAGAGTTGCAAGAGAAAAATCTGAGGTCAGCCTGACTTTTGCCCTTTTTGGTTAACTTTCTTTCTCTGTCTAGATACTTGCAGAATTTTTTTCTTTATCCTTGAAGAATAAAAATGTCATGAGAATATGTCTAAGTGTTCCTTCCTTTTCATCAAATTTTAAAGCTATCCTGTGTACTTTTTCCATCCCTTAGATCTAGTGTTCTTTAATTCCAGAACATTTTCTTCAAATAGTTCCTTAATTACTGTTTCAGTTCCATTTGCTTTGCCCTCTGTTTCAGGTATATCTGTTATGCATTTTTTGGTGAGTGTTATTATATCACAATTCAAAAGTCTTTGAGTTAGAAATTTATCTTAAATATCTCTAATTCTACTAACATCTAATGTAGATTTCTTCTCTTTTTTTATCCCCACCTAAGCCCCTCTATTTAATCTTATTTACAGTCTCAACAGTTACACATAGCAAGGTTCATAAGTATCAACATTGACTTTCATTTATTCTAAGCACTGCTTATTCCAAGGAATTTCCTCTAAATGTTAGTATTTTGGAACTGTTTAAACAGGTCCATATACTCCCTGTGACTTTATGTATTTACTTCAGCTTATGATTTTACAGGTTTAACCCATAACTACTACAGCCTTTTTCAACTGAAATTTTTAATTAAAACACAACACAAAATATGATTTGACTATTTTCTCAATTCTCCCAAGGACAGTTCACAGGTAATATTCCACAGGCACAGGAGAAAAGTTAATTCATTACATCAAGACATTAGGGTGAAAGAGGTAGAGTGAAGAGTAGATGTCCAACAAAATTCACTGACTTAATCATTTTAGTTAAGCTTCTTTGGACCTTTTTAATTTTAATTTTAATTTTTTTTGCGGAACAATGACACTATTTACAAGTGATATTTTGGGTACAAATTACCAGGGTCTGTATTTATAACATTAATAAAAATGTATATTATAGTATTATATAAAAATTAAATTCTTTTCTTTCCAATGACCTTTCCAATTATATCCATCCAGTACTTGATTGGCTTTCCATTGGTATCTTAGATTAACTTTATCAAGGTGCCAGTTTATTAATACCAAGTTCTTTTTTCTAGTTAGTTAGTGTTTACAAGGTAGTTGGCAACAGAACATGAAGGGTGTCAAATGTATTAAGAACATGACCTTGCTTAGAATAAGTATCAGATGAACTTTAGAATTATTTGTTTATTTATTTCTAAAAATAATTCTGAGTAGGCCATTTGAAAGTTTTGACCTTTTCCCTTTAGACAGCCATTAAATGGTAGACATAGTGCTGTGTTAACTTCATTTCAAGAATGTCTAAAAAACCCTTTACCAAAGGTTCACAATGTAATCATTTCATGCTTTCTAAAAGGCTTAAGTTCATGTTACCAAATTCAACTTTAGAGCCAAATGTCTCACTCATTACAATTCCACCAAAGTTATTAGTAGATGCCAGATAAAACAATAAAACTAAAATCAACTTGTTATCTACTGAAGACAACATGCACAATCATAACCTTTGAAATGCTGTAAAGTTAAATTATTCTAACTCAGAATACTTTTCTTGGATTTCTGAGCTCTGTCACAACTTTATACTATCAGAAATTTATTTTTGCTTATAAATCCACATACAAGAATACTAGGTTTACTAAAAAACTACTCTTGGATTATCTTATTAATGTTGTTTACCAATAGTTCATATCAAGGAGTTTCATTACTATTTTTTTTTTTTTTTTGGCAGCTGTCCAGTACAGGGATTGAACCTTGGCCCTGGACCTTGGTGTTATCAGAACCACGCTCTAACCAACTGAGCTAACCGGCCAGCTTTCATTATTCTTATTCACAGAAAGCAACCCATTCCAACTGTCTCAACAGCATTTAGCCTTTATATTTTTAGCAGCATTTCTACCATCAATTTTCAAAATACTATGTTCACTACACATTGACAGATGTTAAAACTGCCTTCCTCATAGTAGTTTTATTTCTAGGATTTAGAATATATTTGTGTATTCAAATATTATGCAACCATTAAAAATGATTAATAAGCTTTTGTACCATAAGGCAATGTTTTTAATATTAAATGAAAAACTTGCCACCTTATAAATGGTACTACCATCTGCATATGTTAGAAATATAGAACAATTTCCTCTCCCTTCTACCACCTCACCCCACATCCAAACAATCACCATGTCTGGCTGATTTTAACCCCTAAATCTATTTTGAATCTGTCTTCTCTGCACCTGTTACTATGCTAGTCCTAGACACCATCATCTCTCTTCTGAAGTACTACATTTACCTCCATGCTCTCACCACCTACCAATCTATTTGGCCATTCAGCAGCTGATCATATCATTCCCTTACTTTAAAAACTATTCAATGGTTTCCCACTACTTTCAGGAAAAAGTGCCAAAACCTTAACATGAACAATTTAGATCTTGCTTAACTACCTCTTCAGCCTTAGACCCTCCCTTTCTAGCTCTCATTCTCTACACTCCAGCCATTGTTTCTCGGAAGCTCCAAGTTCCTTTCTACTGAGGGCTTTCTCACAAGCTGTACCATCAATCTGCAACTGCATTCTGTACCCAATTCCCAGTACCTCCATTTCACCGCTTGCTTCCTTCACCTGCCTGACTCAAACTCGTTTTTCAGTTCTCACCTTAAATAACACATCTTAAATTCTCCCACATATATGTTCTTACATCCTACTTCTCCTTCAGAGCGCTTACCATGTCACAATTATAATTGTTTTTGTGTGATTATTATCTATTTTAAGAGTACCCTCTCTCATTAGAGTGCAAACTCCATAAAAGATTCACATCATTCTTGTTCACTGCTCTATCCCATGCACCTACCATGGTATCTGGCCCAAAAAGGAGCCTAATAATTATTAGCTAAATGGAATATGCATATAATTAAGTCTAGAGAAAATATGCCAAAATAATTGGTTATCTCTAGGTGGTAGGATTATGGGTGATTTTCATTTTTGTATCTTATATTTTTATCATTCATATTTTCTACAATAAGCACATTTTTCTTTTATTATTTTTAAGTTAACTCCTTCCAATCCATTTTTCCAAAAAATAACATTTATTTTGGAATAATTTTAGATTTACAAAATCAAAACCATGGAAAATCTAAAAAATGCAAACATAGTACCTAGAGGTCCTGAATACTTCTCACTCAGTTTCTCCAACTGTTAACATCTTATATTTTCATAGTACATTTGTCAAAACTAAGAAACTGACAGTGGTACATTATTATTAAGTAAACTCCAGACTTTATTTGGATTTCAGCAATTTTTCTATTAAAAGCCTCTTTCTAGTCCAGCTTTCAATCCAGGATACCACACTGCATTTAGTTATCATGTCTCCCTACACTCCTTTGGTATTTGACAGTTTTCAGTCTTTCCTTGTTTTCATGACCTTGACTGGTCAGGTATCCTGTAAAATGTCTCTCAGTTTATCTGTTGCTTTTCTTGTGATTAGACTGGGGTTTTGGGTCTTTAGAAAGAATACCATGAAGGTGATGTGCTCTTCTTGTCACATATCAAGTATACATGATATCCATATTACATCACTGGTGACATTAATGTTCATCATTCGGCTAAGACAGTGTTTGCCAGGTTTCTCCACTATAAAGTTACTATTTTTCCCTTTTTTCCCTATTCTATTCTTTGGAAGCAAGTCACTAAGTCTAGCCCACACTGAAGGGAGAAGGAGGTAGAAATTAAGCTCCTCCTCCATGAGGATGGAGTATTTACATAAATTATTTGAAATTCTTCTACAAGGGAGATTTGTCTCTTGTTTGCTCAATCATTTATTTAAATCAGTTCATATCATTTATATGATATATATGGGCTCATTTTATATTTGGGGTTAGAATCCATACTAAATTATTTTGTTGAGCAAATTATTCTAGTTTTAGATTAGGAGATCTTCCAGGTGAGTTCCTGTGTTCCTCTGACATGCCCCCATCCTTCTGTGTTTTGAGCACTTCCACACTTCTAGTACTATAAGACACTCTAGAGTCATCTTGCATCTTCCCTGCCTCAGTCCCAGAATAAGCCATTTCTCCAAGGCAATCCAAGACATTACTAAATCCTGAAGTTAACCATCTAAGGTTTTTATGAACCCAGGATAATCCAGCTCAATGTCATAATCTAATCTGTTTGATAGTACAGAAAGTATGAACAAGTTTAAACTTTGGCACCCAAGCCAAAATTGCCACAGAGGACTCTCAGGCATAAGAGCAACACTTCCACCATTTCTTCTACCACGTTTTTTAATTTGTTTTCAAAATTAATCTGAGTTGGGTAGGTATAACAGATATTTTTCCTTTCATTTTTCAGATAAGAAAATTGAGAAACAGAAGTGATAACAATGACTAATATCAGGCGGCTAGATATATATATAGCCATTATCTTCTGTAGTTTTCTCCTGGCTTTCTATCCTGCCCCTTTTTCCTTCTGGATGACACTACCATTTCGGTGGCCAACAATATAGGTAAGTAACACAGTTCCTGTTACTCTACTGAATATCCTACTGGCTTTGTAAGTGTTCAGTTAAACCCAAACTTTTCTCTATATATCCGTATTAGTTCAATAAAGAAAAAAGACTCTAAAATCTACAAAACATGACCAGCTAATATGTTAAATAGATGAATATTTTACAAAATTAGAAACTTTAAATGAGCTTCTACTGTATGCATGTCAATATATTAGACACTGTAAGAAAGGAGGATAAAACACATGTGACTGCCCATGATATACTAATATCCTCTGCCACTAAGTTTGGAAATAAGGAACATAAGACTGCTCTATACTTAAGCCATGTAATCAAAACATAATGAATCAGCTCTAAACAGAACTATGTACATAGGAAAATAAATTATTTAAGGCCAAAAGGAATTACTAGGATAATTTTACTAAAAAAAATGTGTGGCTTATTTAGGAGGAGGGCAGGCTATAAACAAATAAGAAACTAAGGATAAAGTCAAGAAAGCAAACACAAGTAATATAATTTACTACCTGGGAGGGGCCCTTAACTCCAACTTAAGAAGTAAGGCTTTCTGGAGGGACTAAGGGCTAATTTTAGAAGCAAAGTACAAAAAATAATTGGTATTTTAGGCAAAGAAGTATGTACAAAGACCTGGAGAAATGGTAGCCAGGCACAAGCTCAAACCTAACATTTACAAGGCTCAGGGCAACAGTACAAAAGAAGGCACATTTACCATATGAATAAATAGTTAAAAGTTACAAATCAAGTTAGAAAACTATTAATGAAGTATGTCTCATACTCCTACATTAACAAATATACCTTACAGTAACCTAGAAGTTTATGTTCAGTTTGATTGCAATTTACTGCAGCCAAATTACTAACAATTGGAAAAACACTGAAAAGTATTAAAAAAGATAAAAAGCACCCAACTCTATCACCAAGAGAAAAACCACTATTTTGGTGTATTTCCTTCCAAGTCTTTTTCTGTTTGTGTGTGTGTGTGTGTGTGTGTGTGTGTGTGTGTGTGTGTGTGTAATATTTTAAGAGAATTGGCATATTATGTATATATACAGATTTTACCTTTTTTATATAAGCCTTGCACTCTTACAGTTCATAATACAATATAGCAAGTCACTTACTCAGTTACTCAGTGTGCATTTGGCAGCTAGCTTATCTTAAAACAGAATTCTCAAAGTGTGGTCAGGTGTGGTCCATAAATGTCTAGAGATCCCCAAGATCTTCTGCAGGGAGTCTGTGAGGTTAAAAACATTTTTAATAATACTAAGACATTTATATCAGTTTCCTATTGCTACTGTAATGAATTACCACAAATTTAATGGCATAAAACCACATAAATTTTTTTCTCTTACTGTTCTGGAAATCAGAGGTCTAAGATCAGGCTGGCTGGTTAGCTCAGTTGGTTAGAGTGCAGCCTTACAACACCAAGGCTCACAGATTTGGATCCCCGTGCTGGCCAGCTGCCAAACAAACAAACAAAAAAAAGAAGTCTAAGATCAAGGTATCAGCAGGGCTGCATTCCTTCTGGAGGCCTCATGAGACAATACTTTTCCATGCCTTTTCCAGCATCTAGAGACTGCCTTCATTCCTTGGCTCATGGCCTTTTTTTTTTGGTGGCTGGCTGGTACGGGGATCCAAACCCATGACCTTGGTATTACCAGCACCACTCTCTTTCAAGTGAGCTAACCAGCCAGCGTCCTGCCTCCCTCTTTTAAGGACTCTTGTGATTACACTGGGGATACCCAGATAATCCAGGATAATCTTCCATCTCAAGATCTTTAATTTAATCACAACCAGAAAGCCCCTTTTATCATGTAAGGTAACATACTTACGGGTTCCAGGAATTAGGTGTGTTGGGGGGGCACTGTTCAGCCTGCTACATCATTTTTGTCTTTTTCATCATAGTGACCTTTGCATTTATGGTACAAAATCAATAGTAACATGGCTAGCATCTAGCACAAATCAAAGCAGTGGCAGCAAAATGTACTAGAAGTCCAATTTTCCATCATCATGCATGTGCAGAAAACAAAAACCTGTTTATTTCCAAATGTTCTTAATAAAGTAAATATTGTTCATTGTATTAAACTGCAACTCTTGAGTATACATCCTTTAAATATGCTGTGTGACAAAATGGGAAGGACACAGCACTTTGCTCATGCTACTGTACGTGGTTCCTTCTTGAGGAAAAGCCCATGTGTGTGTTTAAGCTGTGAGCCAAACTTTTTTCACAGAACACCATTTTTATTTGAAAGAACAACTGACACACTAGTTATTTAGACCTCAGAATATGGCAGATATTTTCTCAACTGGAATCAAGTGAACCTGTTTCTTCAAGTACTTGTAAAACATCTGACAGTATTTGTTGCCAATAATAAAATTTAAGCTCTCAAGCAAAAAATAAATTTTGGAAAACCTGTATTCACCACTGTAAGTCAGGCAGCTACCCAACAGTTAAAAACTTTTCTGATGGGATTGGCGGCAACAGTAAAAAATGTGATTTCTTGATTTTGTGTAATGAAGAGTGTGAACATTAGTAAGATCTGCATAGATCAGTTATCATGACATGAATTGTGTTTTTCCAAAACATATCCTAAAGTCCTAACTAACCCCCAAACCTCAGAATGTCACTGTATTTGGTGGTAAGGTCCGACTTACCTCTTTGAAGAGGCAATTAAGTTTAAATGAGGTCATTAAGGTGTGCCTTAATCCAATATGATCGGTCTCCTTAAAAGAAGAAAAGATTAGGGCCGGCCCGGTGGCGCACTCGGTAGAGTGCGGCGCTTGGGAGCGTGGCGGCGCTCCCGCCGAGGGTTCGGATCCCATATAGAGACCTGTCCGCTCACTGGTTGAGCGCGGTGCAGGCGTAACACCGAGGGTTGCGATCCCATTGCCGGTCACGAAAAAAGCCAAAATGGAAAAAAAAAGAAAATAAAAAGAAGAAAAGATTACACACATACACATAGAAGAAAGATCATGTGAGGACCCAGGGAGAAGATGGACATCTATAAGCCAAAGAGAAAGGCCTCAGAAGAAATCAACCCTGCCAATCCCAGAACTGTGAGAAAATAAATTTGCTGTTTAAGCTACTCAGTCTGTGGTACTTTGTTATGGCAGCCCTGGCTGCATGAAATTATAAAATCTTACATGGATAATAGATCCATTCAAAGCACAAGATAGGCCAATGGATTTTAGTTTAACATAGTGCAAGATGCTCATTAACATGGTTTCCACAATGCAATTAATCTTTAAGAAATTATCACTTGTCAAATTTTGGTATAGTATCAAAGAAGAATATGCACAATGATCTGAAAAGGCTATTACTTCTTCTTTTACTAACTATTTATTTGTATAAGACTGAATTTCTTACATATTTCTTATATATTTCAACCAAAACAACATATCATGGAAGCATATATGAGAAGCCAGCTGTCTTCTATTAAGCCAGACACTAGAGATATTTATAAAAAATACAAAAATACCAAAAAATGTGAAACAATGCCATTCCATTTCCATTATTTTGGAAAATAAAGCTATTTTTTCATTAAAATATTATTAATATTACATTACTGTTCTTTTTAAATGAATTGATAAAGTTTTGAAATTCTGTTTTAATTTCTGGTATGGTAAATATTGATAGCTATTTCCTATATTAAAAAAAAAAAAGATAGGGTCCCAATATATGTTTTTAACTTCGTTTTTAATTTTAATTTTATTTTTCTAAGTAATTGACTTTATTTTTATGGCAGTTTTAGTTTTACAGAGGAATTGAGCAGAAAGAACACACAGCTCCCATAACCACACCCCCATTAGTGTGGTACATTTGTTATATTAATTAGTGTGGTACGTTTGATTTATTATTATCAACGCAATTTTACATTAGGTTTCCCTGTTTGTGTTGTACAGTTCTATGGGTTTTGCCAAATGCATAATGTCACGTGTTCACCATTACAGTGTCATACAGAATAGTTCAGCTGCCATAAAAATTCTCTGTACTCTGTTCATCCCTTACTCCTACCCTGAAACTCTGGCAACCACTGATTGTTTTTATAACCCATTTAAAAAAAAAAGCTTGTTAGGGTCCCCAATAATTTTTTAATAGCAGAAAGGGATTTTGAGAACAAAAAGCCTAGGAACTGCTACCTTAAAAGATGTACCAAAAAGAAATATTCCTCAAAGCCAGGCATTTTGTGGATACTTGGGAGAATACTTTGCTTTTGTTTGTTTTACTTTTTTTAATGTCTGTGGTAGCTACTTCCTTCAAAATTTATCATAGCTAAAATTACTGTGGCTTTGTCATGTGGAATACACATTCGGGACCTTCCGTTAATCCCTTATCTATGTCTTCTGGTAGATACAAAATTATTTTTTTGTTGTTATTACGAAATTATTTTGAATGTAGACTCCTGACCACGGGCACAGCATTTACTTTTCATTAAGAGTACTTCTAGTGGCTTCTATTCAGTCTCATGTTTTGTTGAGCTATTCTATTTCTTAAAGAAAATTAGCTGAATGTCAATAAATAGCTCTGTTCTAACTCTAAAATCACTGCTATCTCATATATATCAAACCTCAGCCCAAAAAAAAATGTGTGTATATATATATATATACACATTCCTGAAACACTATGCACAGTCCATCTATTCCAGGATACTCTAAAATACATCTATAAATCCTGCCAGACCATCATAAATAATCAATGCCTACAAATTATAATAATAGTGACCTTATGGAATTAGGTCTTATGATTCAATGAGGAGATATTGATGGATGTTATAATAAAAGCCCTGTGAAAATCATTGCTATTTACTCCAAGCATACTCCTAAAAATCAGTGTTTAATACATTAGACAGTAACCATATGTATCAGTCTGTTTCTGTTGCTTATATCAAAATACCTGAAACTGGGTTTCGGAGGCTGGGAAATCCAAACTCCAGTGAACACATCTGGTAAGGGCTCTGTCCTAGTGGTGACTACACCAATTCAGGGTATCACATTTCAAAATGGCAGCACACAGAGAGACTCTCCATCCAAACTCCAGTGAACACATCTGGTAAGGGCTCTGTCCTGGTGGTGACTACACCAATTCAGGGTATCACATTTCAAAATGGCAGCACACAGAGAGACTCTCCTTTTTAAAGTCTTTAGAACCATGCCCATGACCACCATGACTAATCAACTCACTAGGCATGGTCCTTAGAATCTAGTCACCTGTTCAAAGCCCCACCTTTCAAAAATAGGATTTCCCACCCTCTTAACAGTCACAGCAGGGATTAAGTTAATTATACATAAAACTTTGGGGACACAATCTGTATCACCATGTTATAATGTCACTCAGAAATTTATGATCTTAATATCAGTAATAGGGTGCTCAGAACACACGTGGTGAGGGCTCTATCCTGAGCAACTGGTTCGATTTTTCTCATATAAATACTGTGAATCATTGAACTAATAAACAGGTTCCATTATTCACTTGCTGCTACAAAATTTACATGCAAATTTGCAGTCTCTCCTTAGAAAGTACACTGGTAACATTTTATTGGTCTCATTTCTACATTTTATGTCACTTCAAGTTGTTTTCCCTTTGCTCCATCCTTGTCAAACGCTTATGTTAATGACTGAATTCAGTGTATCTTTATAAGCTGCTTTACATCCCATTTTTGAATAAAGTAGAATATCAATGTATTTCTCACTATAAATAAGTTCGCATTATGGTTTTACTAACAAGATCTAAAACCCTTGTGTCTACAAGACTAAGGGCTGGACCCTGGACTGTGATATGTGTCCTCATCCTAAGAGGTGTCCCGGTAGATCACCAGCCAGCTTTTGGCATGGTTACTCTGCATCTACTCTGCCAGGCCTTTTCTTCTACAATTTCTCATGTAGATAGTATTTGTGAACATCCTACCCAGAAGGGATATGAGATGAATACAAACATTTTGAATAAAGCTAAATCTAACAATAGCTATTTGAATGAAAACGCTGGAATCTCTTTTAATAGCTCAGAAGGTAAGTTAAGTTTTAGCAGAGATTGGTAGGGTTACGAGACCTTGAACAGGACAACTCTGAGCCTTGTATACTGTGTGGTTTTCTGAGTTATGAAGCTCAGGATGCAATATATATGAGAAACAGAATACAATAATTTATGTAATATCTTTGTATTCCATTCCCAGTTATCCCATGCCCCAAGATTTTTAAAAAATGAGAACACCTTACATGTGCATTTTAGTATTTCCAAAGTTTTTTAAAAGGTTACCTATGGACAGAAAATTGAAGCAATTTGAAGTGAGCCCTCTCAATTCTCCTGTTCCTCTCACATTTCCTTCTCAGTCTATACATAATTTAGAAACCTGGGAGTGATCCTTGATAGTGGCAAATAAACATTTCAGACATGATAAAAACAGATATAAAGGCATAAATTTTAAACTTATTAGCATAATCCTGTTATCAACATAAATTAACTGCTGAAAGTTAATTTGCTTAAACATATAGCTGACTATGGTTTTCACCACAGTCAATCTCAGTAACTTCTCTTCAAGTGAAGGTAGTACTGTCTAAGAATAAAGTTGTACTGATGAACAGTCACGTGCTTCCTTTTCAATGAGGCAAGAGACATATGGTTCTCTTTAATGAATACAACTCTGGCAACAAAATCTTGGCCCTCCCTTCCTGTTACTTGAAATAAAAATTTTTATATTTTCTAAGAATTTGAATTATTGACTAAAATGACTCACTCAAATTAAATATACTTAATATAAATCATATCAAGCCTAAGTTTTCAGCTTTTTGCTAGCTTAAATTTTTAACTGATACTACTAATTAGTCATCATTATTAGGGATAACTTCTAGTTTTTAATCTCAGTGTGCTCTGGGTTATTTAGTATTCATTCTAAGCAGAACAATTCCATTTCTGAGACTAGTGAGTACATACCTTATAATTATTTTCTTTTTGTCCTTTTTTTTTGAGACCGGCTGCACTGCGCTCAGTCAGTGAGCGCGGTGAGCACCAGTCATCCCTATATAGGATCTGAACCCGCGGTGGGAGCACTACTGTGCTCCCAGCACCGCACTCTCCCGAGTGCGCCATGGGCTCGGCCCTATAATTATTTTCAAAGCAAGAGCTACTCAACAAATAACTGAACTACCTACTAGAGTCAGTGGAGTCCAAAGTGGCTTATCTCTTCCATCCTAAATCCTAATCCAGATTTCATATCTGTGTTCTAGAGCTCTATCATTTTCATTAATACTACTGGAAATGTTACATCTCACTTGAATGCAAACATAAAAGGAAACTGCTTATGTTGGAGGGACACAGTCTAACATATCCAAAGGAAAAGTAACATAGAAGAAAAGAGAAATGGCTACTATTTACTGAGTCCTTACCATGAACTAAGGATTCTATATACATTATTTATGTTAAGATCTCTACATGCACTTAATTTTCAAAGCAATCATTTAAAGAGTGTTACCTTTTTTGTTGTTTTTTTGGTAGCTGACTGGTACAGGGATCTGAACCCTTGACCTTGGTGTTATAATACCATGCTCTAACCAACTGAGCTAACAAGCCAGCCAAGTATTACTATTTTATACATAGGAAAAAACTGAAGCATAAAGAGACTAAGTGAGACCTTGGTGTTATAATACCATGCTCTAACCAACTGAGCTAACCAGCCAGCCAAGTATTACTATTTTATACATAGGAAAAAACTGAAGCATAAAGAGACTAAGTGACTTGTCAAAGGTTATAGAGCTAATAACTGGCAGAGCCATGATATAAGTTCAGGTCTTCAACTTGAAAGCCACTGAACGTCACAGACTTTCATTCAATACATATACCAAAACCACTAGGTACTATCCAATGATTAGTTCTTATTTTTTGGTACGCTAAAAAGATACTAAATCATGAAAGAATATTTAATACCCAACTGCTTGTCCTATTGCCTACTTCCATACTCCCCAAATACAGATCAGAAACAGAAATAAGCTCTTTCCCCTGACATCTGTCAGGCCATGATGGTAGATCTAATCTGGGGCCCACACTTCTTTCAAGACTTTCCCCTTCCTGCTACTGTTAACAGGACTACATCAGCTATGCTGAAAGAAAGAATATTCACTATCTACATAAGGACTTTCACTGTCTCACAAATATAAGTTACTCCTATTGCTGGGCCTATATGCATTATCTCCCCTTACATAATAATCTTCCCAATTCAAAAGGGGTATCAAAATAAAACGTTTTTTCTTTTGAGATATAGCATTTAGAATCTGTACCACTCAATTTAAAACTTACATAGTTATTGTTAACTACTGTTCCACATATTATGCCTTCTACTACACTAACTTTGAGGATAGAATTGCTACATCAATGATTGCTTGCCTACTAGTCATTCCAACTCTTCCTTGCTAATAGAACCTTAATATTTTTTGGTTAGTAATGTTCCTAATTCCAGGGAATGACTCATGATTGTGCTAATCAACCAGTAATCCCATTCCCCTTCGCCAGTGATCTTTCTTAGGGTGGGCATATCACCCAATTATGGTCAATGATATAAGAGGAAGTCTAATAATAAGCTGAATCATGATTGTGCTAATCAACCAGTAATCCCATTCCCCTTCGCCAGTGATCATTCTTAGGGTGGGCATATCACCCAATTATGGTCAATGATATAAGAGGAAGTCTAATAATAAGGTTCTAGGAAAATTATCCTCCCTGATAAGAGAAAGAGAAACATAAGAAGATCCTTTCTTGTGCCTTTTTTCCTTCTTTCCTACTTGTCACTCTTTCCTATTGAAGACCATGAGTCTTGCTGGCAGGGGGAAAAATGAAAGACTTAGTCTTTCTACTCCCCTGGGTTAATTTTCAGCCTTGTATACAGGACCAAGGAGCTATTTAAACACAGAAAAAAATGGGTATGCTGTTCATTTCCCCTGATTTTTCAAATTATAAATACATGTTCTTATGGGGGGGTTTGCCATTTTTGTTTTGTGTTTTCATTTTTTTTCCTTTTTTCTTTTTTTTGTTTTGTTTTTGTTTTTGTTTTTTTATTTCTTTTTCTAAAAAGTTTTATTCTTTCCTTTTTTTTCTTAACTTTGTCATTAAGGTTACAGGGGGAAAAAGCCATTGGTGATGAAGAGAGCAAATGACTGGTAATAGCAAAATACTGTATTTTTTAAAATCAAAGAACACCTAAAGTAGCCAGAACTTCAGGTGCCAAATTCTGAAGGAAAATAAAAAAGTGAAACAGAGAGCTAAAACCCAACAGTCTCAACCATTTTTGCTCTTGAGCCATTTTCTGATGTAAAAGCAGAGTAACTAAGAGGCTCAGGAGAAAGTGAAGATTGAGAGCTTTTGGCAGTTTCATGAGGTCAAGGAGACAAAATTTGAAGTTCAGAACCAACAAGGCGATGTGAACTACAACAAGCCAGTATCTGGACAAAAGAGACAGAATTCTACACTAATTTTTTCCTTAAAAAATATCTATTAAACTTCACAGGCAAGAGGATGAGAAACTAAGCAAAAAGCAGCAATTAAGAGACTAAAATGACAAGCAGAGCTGTAGGCAGTGTGAAAATGCCAGGGAGACAAAAACTGAATTTGAGTGCCCACCAAAGAGGAAGAGTCTTGGTAAATAGGCCAGGCTCTCTGCTAAAATTTTCAAAGACTTTGCCCTAAAAATAAAGTAATCCAAAAATAGACCAACTCTCAGAAAGTCTGAAACCATGCTGCAAATTATCTAACCTTAATTGAATCAAGGTATAATTTGCTCCTAGACAAACTGTCTGCCAGAAAAAAAAAGTAAATACTCTCTGGTAAAGACATCATCACCCACAGATTTTACAACTTTTTATATACAATATCCAGCACTCAATCAAAAATTACAAAACCTATGAGGAGTCAGAGCCAAAACACAGAAAACCAAGAGAAAAAACAGGCAATAGAAACAGACCCACAGGCAATTCAAATATTAGAATTTTCAGACATTGACTTTAAACAAGTGATTAACATGCTCAAAAAAGTACAGAATACATACAGAATTTCTCCTAAAGACTAGAAATCTATAAAAAATAATCAAAAGGAAATTCTACATCTGAAAAATAACTGAAATTCAAAACTCAATAGAAAATAATGAGATAACACTATGCACCTATTAGAATGGCTAAAATCCAAAACACTGACAAAACCACGTGCTGCTAAGGATGTGGAGCAACTGGAATTTTTATTTATTGCTTATGGAAATGCAAAATGGTAGAACCACTTTGGAAGACAGTTTGGCATTTTCTCATAAAACTAAACATACTCTTACCATATCATATGATCCAGCTATCATGCTCCTTGGTATTTACCCAAATGAGCTGAAATATCCACATGAAAAGAAAAGAAGTATGGAAAATATAGAAGATAAAAATGAAACATATGGATCATATTAAAAAGATCTAACACATGTAATAGCAGTCCGAAAAGGAGAGGGGAGAATGGCAGAAGCAACATTTGAGGATACACTGGACAAAACTGTGCAAAGATGGAGGGAAAAAAAATCATGTCACATATTTAGGAAGCTCTAATAACTCCAGCCAGGATAAACACAAAGGGAACCACACTTAGACATATCCTGGTTAAGCTTCTGTAAACCAAAGACAAAGAAGAAAGTCTTAACACCAGCACAGGGAAAAATTAAAAAGCGATTTCCCTTTAAGAAGCAATAGTAAGACTAATAGCTGATTTTTCTAGAGAAATAAAGAAAGCAAATAACCCAGAATTACATCTTTGAAGTGTTCAAAGAATATAACTATAAATCTAGAATTTATAGCTGCAAAAGTATCTTTCAAAAATAACCTGCTCCCACCGCAGGTTCGGATCCTATACAGGGATGACCGGTGCGCTCACAACGCTCACTGGCTGAGCGCGGTGCGGCCGGTCTCAAAAAGGACAAAAAAAAAAAAAAAAAGGGGAAACAAAGACTTTTATAAAAACTAAATGAATTTATTGGTAGCAGATATCCATTCAAAGAAATACTAATGAGAGTTCCTTAGGCAGAAAAATAACCATCCTAAAGAGAAACATGAAAATGTTTTGGTCTGTATAGAATGAAAAACAATATAGAAAGATCAAAGACATGGTTAAATTTAAAGAGACATTGACTGTACAAAACAACAATAATCATATCTTGTGCAGCTTAAAATATATGAAGAATTAAAGTAGAGGACAATAATGGTGGAAAAAGCAGGAGGGGCAGAAAAAGAGGTAAAGTATTCTGAGGTCATTGTGTTTCCCATAAAGTGGTAAAACCACTAATTTATAGAATAAATCAAGTGTACATGTTATAATCACCCACTGAACAAAAAATAAGAAAATGTGAACAAGGTATTAGGGAGAGAAAAGAACAGGTGCAACAAATAGAAAACAAATAGATGGAAGGTTTAAAACCAAACATATTGGTGACTATGTTAAATATAAATGGACTATAGATCAATAAAAGACAAACACAAATTTAAAAAACAAAACTCATATATATGCTGGGTACTGGTATATGGATAGATAAATATTTCTTTTTTTTTTTTTTCCTGTTTGTCTTTTTTCATGACCAGCAACAGATCGCAACCCTCAGTGTCGCGCCCGTACCGGACCGGGACCGGCAACGGGATCGCAACCCTCGGTGTTGCCCCTGCACCTTGCTCAGCCAGTGAGCAGCCGGTCTGTATGTGAGATCCAAACCCTCGGCAGGAGCGCCGGCACACTTCCCAAGCGGCGCACTGTAGCAGTGCGCCACCAGGCCGGCCAATAGATAAATATTTCAATGTAACACAACAGAAAGTCCAGAAACAGACCTGCAGAAACACAGCTACTTAATATATAACAAAGATGTCACTGTAGAACACTGGAGAAGGAAAGTTTTTTCAATACATGGTGCTGGGTCACCTAGTTATTCATATAGGAAAAAATGAATCTGAACCCTTAATTCACATCATATATAAAATTAACTGCAGGTAGGTTATAAATCTAAATGTGAATGACACAAAGTTAAAACTTTTAGAAGAAAACAGGATCTTTGTGACCTTGAGGTATGGAAATATTTCTTAAACTGTGGAATATACTATAAATCATATGTATTTCACAAGGCCAGTTTTCCAAAGTCTTGCAGTTTAAAATATTGTCCTTGCAAGGACAGGAAATTTTCCTCAGGCTATAAGTCTCTGGTTTAAGGTAAAGAATTGTGGCACAGCAGGTTGCTAGCTCAAAGACAGACTAGTTACTGATTGTTATGTAAAGATACTGAGAAATTGCTTAAGAAGGAATGTTTGCTAAGATCAAGCTTGTGTTGATAAGATCACTTAATTGTCTACTGGAATGTCATCTGGCTTGTTTCACTGAAAGTTACCAGCCTATACTGTTAAACTATAACCCCACCTTTGTTCTCTTCCTGTAACTTCCTGGTCTGGGAAATAAATGCAGGAAGAGAACCCCAATTTGGTATTAATTTCCCAAGGAAGGGAGCCCTCTTGCATGAGGGTTCCAGCGGGAGATTAACCACTTCAGGGCCTCTCACTGCTCAGAAGAGATGGGCTTTGAGTAATCCATTGCATCTCCGTCACCCAGGGGAAGTGGGGTGACAAATCCATGGGGGGCAAAGCAACACAAAGCAACAAAATGGTGCCCCGTGTGAGGATATTCTCCATGGATCGGAGACTGACCTGCCAAGCACTGGAGAGAAATAGGACGTCTGATTCATCCCAGCAAGGGAGTCCCTAATAAGGGAAACACACCCCAGTAAGGGAATCACAGGTGGCTTTCGATTAGCAACTGCATGCCTGCGGCAGGTCAAAGTTAGGTTTTTTCAACCCCAGAGATATTTTTTCGTTTTCTTTACTTTTAAAATATGGATAATTCGTTAACAAAAGGGCAGACAACATGCATTGCAACTCCAATGTCTCCTTAAAGCAGCAGGCTGTAAGTAACTGAATGGCAGCTTGTAAAACTGTTAGTGGATATTAAACAATCATGTCCTTGATACCTCAAGGAAGGGAGCCTTAATGTAAGAATTTGGGAGCAAATTGGTCACTGGTTAATTATACAATGGGTCTTGTTAAGGCTTCCCACCTAACAACTAGGAGTCTATGTCAAGTTGCTCTGAGACCTATGAGTCTATGTCAAGTCACTCTGAGACCTATCCAAGACCTTAACAAAAACTAAGACATGTTTATGTCACCAAAAAAGGATAAAACTCAATCTTTGCCAGTTACTGAGAGAGCTTTAAATTGGACAATTTAAAGTAAAAGAAGTTAATGTTTCTTTACAGTGTTGGTAACGTTTGAGCATGTTTTTCTTTCCTATCTGCACAATGCTTCTCTCCTCTCTTAAAAGCAGTGGTTCTTTTCTTAACTGCATGTGCTACTCTTTTTCTCTGAAGACTCTGAAGTTTTATGAAGAAAAGCAACCATGGCGCCAACCAGACCACTTTTGGGTCTACTGCTCTTCTCCTAAAAACCTCAAGAGTCAAGTGGTTTCATTTCTGGTGGCTCATCTCTTGAGCTCAGTAACCCATTTGAGAAACAAAAACTAGACTAAAATCTACCTGTGTAACTACATGGTCTCAAATTTTCTGATATCCACCTGGTTATCTTTTTTTTTTTTTCCTTTTTGTCTTTTTTCATGACCGGCAAAGTTATCTTTTTTTTTTTTTTACTTTTTGTCTTTTTTCATGACCGGCAACAGATCACAACCCTCAGTGTTGCGCCCATACTGGACCAAGACCGGCAACGGGATCGCAACCCTAGGTGTTGCACCCGTACCTCACTCAGCCAGTGAGCGGCCAGTCTGTATGTGGGATCTGAACCCTCAGCGGGAGCGCCGCCGCACTCCCAAGCGGCGCACTGTAGCAGTGCACCACCGGGCCGGCCCTCCACCTGGTTATCTTAAACAGACTTCTAAATTCTCTTCTAGTCTCATCTATGTATTTCTTCACAAAATTCCATGATAGAATTCTATGTTATCTTCTTTTTTTTTTTTTTTTTAAAAGATGACTGGTAAGGGGATATTAACCCTTGACTTGGTGTTGTCAGCACCATGCTCACCCAGTGAGCTAACCGGCCATCCCTATGTGGGATCCAAACCCTCGGCCTTGGTGTTATCAGCACCGCACTCTGCCGAGTGAGCCACAGGGTCAGCCCCTATGCTATCTTCTTAAAGGAAGAAAATATTCTCTGTATCTTCTTGAAAAGGCTTGCATACTTTGCTTTACAATGTAATTCTGTTATCTTGCTTTCTTTAAGGCAAGGTGAAGCTTCACTAATAAGTCCTTTTGGAAATAACATAATCTAAACCTGACTGTCCTTTTTACTAGTGAGCTTTTTTTACATCTGGACAAAACCTATAAGATCCTTGTTTGTTCTTGTTGTTTATGTCTGCATATATGCATGTGTAAGCTGTATGTTATATGTTCATGTCGGTTTGTGTGATCGTTTTATATACAAGGTACCAAATTGGCTTATAATTAATGTGCACTCATTAAATAAATAAGTATACTTTTCAAGTTCACGTGACTTAAATCTCCTAAGGTTTTGATAAATATATTTTCAAAATTTGATTCAAACCTTTTACCTAAATTTGTCTCTAGGTCATTATGTCTCCTTGTTATCTAAGCTCTGCCTCCTGGCCATGCTGGGAGAAATAGTATCTTTCAGACATAGATAGTGAATACTGCCCTCTGCCTCTCTGGATTCCACTTGGCTCTAAATGCCATGTGGAAACCTGGGACCAGAAATGGCTAGTGAAAAGAAACCTATGCCAAATATCGCATAGGCCCTAGTTAGCATTAACTGATAAGGGTATAGATCTAATACACCAAGTTTTCGGCTGGGAAACCATAAATATGTATTTGGTAAATTTCGCTAAAACTAAAACTGGGCTTTGTGTAATTTGCTCTGATAAATGGATGCCTATTTACTAACCTGAATGTATAAAAATGTTCTTATCAACACACATTGTTGCCTGAGTTTACTAATCAAACAGGACTACATTTGTCTTTGCTAGAGGCTTTTAAGGTATAAACCCTGCCAAAACCTAAAAAACTAAATACAAAAAAACCTCTTTTTATATATAATTTTTAGATAAATTAGGCCAATTTAACATTGATAAAAAAGAAGTATGTAAAAAGGAGGTGATTTAAAGGAGGCTGTGGATGTGGGGATATGGTTATGACTGGAGGGGCTAGAGAGAAAGAAAAATAATTTTTATGTAAGAAAGCATCTGGTACAGTGTATTTTTGTCCTAGAGTAAAATGACTGGCTATTTAGAAAGTAGGAAGTATAGGACAAAACCAGAATGAGTAAGTCTTGATAATGGTTTATGTAGATAAGTTTGTTTAAAAGGTTTTTATAGTAAAAAAATTAACTGGATTTAAGAACAAATTATGTGTGAGTTTTTCTAAAAATTAATGTTAAAAGTATTCTAATACAGGGTTAGAATTTGCTCTCCTGTGATGGAATAACCAGATTTTCTAAAAAAAACACTTGAGTGCTCTTAATACAAAATTGTAAAAGGTTTTCTTTGTCCCTTAGATAACTGGTTTAAAAAACTTATTTCGTTATAAGTTCTTGTGCTCTCTGCCTTTAAAACCCTTTGTCACTTTGGTTTTACTTTTTGTAGTAATTTGTGATTTTATTCAACTAAGTGTTTTAAGCCTTTTTGTTATTTAACACAGCTTTCCGACACTAAATTCTGAAACTTTAAAATAACTTTGAGAAATTCCAAGGGCCCTGGAGTTTCTCAAAGGATATATAAAAGATGTATCAAAACTAATTGGCTTACTTAATAAATTAGACTATATGAGAAAGCATTATCAGTTCTGAAGGTGTTATGGATATGTGTTCCAAAATCTTGTATGGTTCTTAAATATCTGTGTCTTGATATAAATGCTACCGGTCATAATCTTGGTTTAATTATAATTTTAAAATGTTATGTCTTCAAATGTTTCATGAAAAAACGCTGATAGGTACAGTTTCCTGACAAACTTTGAATTCATAGCTTTAAAATAAAGTTCCAAAATTCTAATGAAGAAACTGGTGGGTTTGTAAAATTGTTCACAAAGGTCAAAACAACAAAAGTTAATTAATAAATTAATTAAAAGGTATTATGGGTTTTTACAATTTCCTTATTTTAAAACACTGCTGGTTCTCCTAATGTTTTCCAAATGTAAGAAAACTCTCTCTCTCTCTTAAGTTATCTATGACTAACAACAGTTTGGCAAAATGTCACTTAAAACAAAAGTAAAAGCATTTGTTTTCTCCCTATTTGATCCCCCCAAATTTAATAACTTTAAGTATCCTTATAATTATTATGGCAATGTGGCTATTTTTATAAGTTCAATAAAAATTAACTGTCTCTCTCTTTATAAAAGGATAATAATTTAAAACTTTGGATATAAGACAGCATGTCTCATTTCCATGTTGCTGACCCCTTTTTTATGTTGCCATAAATTTGGCCCAAACTGCTGCTTCATCCTGCTGTTCATCTTTCCCCACTGACGACGTGGGAAAAAACACAACCAGTCTTCCCAGCAACGTGGGACAGATCACAAAAAAAAAGTGAGCTGAGATGCTTCTTTCAATCACCACCTGGGAAAGAGCCTTCCCAACACCGAGAGATTTATGCAGCAAAAAGTAAGACCTTTTGGGCTGGCCCGGTGGCGCACTCGGTAGAGTGCGGCACTTGGGAGCGCAGCGGCACTCCCACCAAGGGTTCGGATCCCATATAGAGACCGGTCCGCTTGTGAGCATGGTACGGGCGCAACACCAAGGGTTGCGATCCTGTTACCGGTCACGAAAAAAGACAAAAAGGAAAAAAAAAAGACCTTTTCAATCTAGATATTGATCATCAATGCTTTTATGAGGAATGCCTTGATCATACAGGGGGAAATAATGTCTTCT
>NW_007729133.1:182929-187339 GCF_000696425.1 Galeopterus variegatus
AATAAATGTCAAACTGCTTATTCAATCAATGAGGTCAAAAAGAGAAATTAATTGGGCCGGCCCGGTGGCGCACTGGATAAGTGCGCTGCTTGGGAAGCGCGGCGGCGCTCCCGCCCGCGGGCTCGGATCTCACATACAGACCGGTTCCCGCTCACTGGCTGAGCGAGGCGCGGGAGCAACACCGAGGGTTGCAATCCCGTTGCCGGTCCCCGGTCCGGTACGGGGGCAACACTGAGGGTTGCGATCCGTTGCCGGACACGGAAAAAGACAAAAGACAAAAAAAAAAAAAGAGAGAGAAATGAATTCAGTTTTTAATAAACAAATCCTCTCTGTAACAGTATTAAACTGGCCTTGGGAGAATAAACAAAAACTAACACATAAATTACAAAGGAAAACTTAAATATTTCCTGCTTTGCAACTTTATGAATGTTTTGTAGTTACTTCTACCAAAGATGGCCTATTATAATATACTGAGATTTGTTAGAATATATTAATTAAAGCCATATTCTTATATTTACATTAAATGTTAAATTAGAAAGGTATGAAAATAACTGTTCATGCTAAGAATTTTGCGGTTCCATAGAGGCAATCAAATTAAATATTGTGGCTCATGAGTAAATAACCAAAAGGCCTTTTAAAAAATAAACATTAAGGGCTGGCTGGTTAGCTCAGCTGGTTAGAGCATGGTAATGATAACAACAAGGTCCAAGATTCAATCCCTGCACCAGCCAGCTGCCAAAATATAAAATTAAAAAATAAACATTAATAGTTGAAGAATCACTTTAATTTTGATGCATTAAAGCCTGTATGTTAAGATGTTGCAAAGCATACATTCTATTCTTCACTTCTTTACATGATGATCAGAGTAGATGGGCTTAATAAATGTGATAACATATTTCAATGAACATTAGCTAGAAGCTACACAGCATTGAGAAATATCCCAAATAATTAAACTTTTCTGTGTACTGGGACCTCAATTAGTGAGTTCCAATATATCTCCTCCATTTCATCCCTAAGAGTCCCTCAAAAACTGTTTAACTAGAAACTTAGCTCTTTCAAATTGTTAAAAAAAATTAATTTCATAACTCCTCTGAGACATCCAGACTCCAGACCTTTCTTTATAAAAAGAGCACAGAACTCCATTCCAAATAAACTAATTAAACTCAGGCCTGCATGGGTTATTATTTCTACAAATTTGATAGCTAAAAAAACAACAAAAAAACTATTCCTCTTATTTACCTAGAAACCTACTGAGCTTTACTGTCAGATGTAACAACCACTAGCCACATATGGCTATTCAGCCCTTGAAACATGTCTAGTCCAAAGTGAGATGTGGTCTAAATGTAAAATACTTACCATATTTCTAAGACTTTATATGAAAAAAAGAATGTAAAATATTTCATTAATAATGTTATATTGATTACATGTTGAAATAATGTTTTAGATATATTGGGTTAAATAAAATAGGTTATTAAAATGAATCTCACCACTTTCCTTTTACCTTTTTAAGGAAACTACTAAAAAATTTGAAATTACGTATGTGGCTTGCATATGCAGCACAAATATTTTTATTGAACAGCACTGCTATAAAATATTCAAATTTCTATGGCAGCATAAAGGAATCAATACAAGAAAACCTGAATACCAGTTTTAAATCTTTTTAGGTTCTAAAACCAATTCCCAGGCTTGTCTACGAAAAGCTATCTAAACCGTAACAGAGCAGCTGATATTTTGCATATTTTTTTAAAAGTCCCCTTTTCTGTTTTAATTATCAAAAAATACATTTAAAACCATTTCAAAACTTTTTCCTTTTTGTCTTTTTTACTGACCGGCAACGGGATCGCAACCCTCGGTGTTGCGCCCGCACCGCGCTCAGCCAGTGAGCGGGAACCGGTCTCCACATGGGATCCGAAACCTCGGCGGGAGCGCCGCTGCGCTCCCAAGCGGTGCACCCTCCAGTGCGCCACCGGGCCGGCCCCATTTCAAAACATTTTAATAGCTACACAGTAGCTTGCAAACATACTCTTGTAGAGTTACTAAGATTAGAGATAACCTATGAAAATCCCCAGGGACTAAAGCCTGGTTTACTGCAATAAATTCCTAAATGATTTATGTACAATCACCTTGCTGCCCTCTAATTTGATTGCCACACTGCAGTCAGCATGGTCTCTTCAAAAAGCAAGTCTGATAAGTAATCTCTCCTTACCACCTTAGGAGACAAACTCCTTACCATAGCAGACAAAGTCCTATGCAGCCTGGCCTCTACCTAGTTCCCCAGCTTCATTTTACAGGGTGTATTTCCTGCAGTACTCTAGACTCACTGATCTTTCAATCTCTTAGTACTACCAGGCTCCTTCCTACCTCCTGCCCCAGAACTTTTGTTGCTCCTTCTGCCTGCACCATACACCTCTTTCTTCTTCTAATTAACTCTCCTACTCATTCTTCAGATCTCAGATCCAATATCCCTTTATTTATTTAAAAAAACTCTTTAACAGAGCTTACTATATGCTAAATACTCTCCTAAGCACTTTACAAATTCATTCATTTAATATTTATATTAAATATAATCACAACCCTAAAGTTTAGGTGCTATTATTATGCTCATTTAACAGATGAGGAAACTGTGGCACAAAGAGTTTAAATAACTTGTCCAAAGTCATGCAGCTAGTGAAGAAAGCCTCCCTGACCTACTTATTACCTGGGTCAAATCATCCCTGACTAGGTCATATTTTCTTATTAGTTCTTACAGATTTCCTTTATAGCAATTACCGCAGTTGTAATATTACACTTATTTATATGATTATTCAATTCACGTCTGTCTTCCCTTCTAGAATGTATCATGAGGTCTCGCACTGTGTCAATTTTTGCTCAACAATGCATATTCAATAGTTAGCAGAATATCTAACACATACTAGGTGTTGATTTATTATTTTTTTTTAAGTAGCTGGCAACTCATCTATATACAAGGGAAACCATTAAGAGTTTTAAAAAGAGAAACCACATGATCAGATATTAATTTTAGCAAGTCAACAGTAGCAGCAGTGTAGGAGATAGATAAGAAGGGCAAGAGACTGCAGGACTAAAGATAGAAAAGTTAGATGAGAGGGGACCCTTGAACAATTCTAAACATGACTTAGTGTGTGTATAATTAAACCAAGATATAGCAACACAGAGGAGTAGAGAAAGTTTTGAGAAATAGTTAAGAGAACTTAGTAACTAATAAAATGTGGGGAATGGTAAAGAAGAAGAAATTTAAGATATCCACTAAGTTTCTGACTTAACTGATTGAAAACAGTTGGCAGAAACAAATTTCAGTCTCCTACAATTCACAGGATTCAAGATCAGAGTGATTTTTCCAACTTTAGGGTTACACATCCAGGCTTTAGTTTCTATTCAAGATCAGACTATAATGAAAGGCATGGTTACCTTCATTACACCAATCTATCCCCCAAACTGCAAGTACTAAGCAGCACATAACCAGAATTTGGGGAGTGGGAGTGGAGCAGAAATAGGAAGTCCTGTGGCTAAGTGACCCACAGCCCTGAGGTAAGCACATGAATTTTTCATGGCTCCCAACACGGTTTTGTCTCTCCAAAGAATCAAACTGGGTAGGGTCGCAGACAATGGCTAAGTCCCAAGAGTGTGTCAGTCACTTATTTGTTTGGCTAGTATCTAAACAGAAAATCAGGCACAATCCGGGTGAAGGAAGAAACGAAAATCCTCAAAGTCAGCAACCTCTAGTTGCAACAAACGTCTCAAAAACAATGATGGCAGGGAAGTGCAACCCTGACTGGTCTAGTCATTTGTATGTAAGGAGCATTGTCATATAAGTATTTCAAGAACTGTTTGGGGTAAGTACTGGTCACAGATTAAAATGCGATGATGAATTTCAACATAAACACTGATTCATTTACTAATGTTTACAGCATAACAACCAATGTACCAGAAATTGTAACAAATAAAAACACAATTTTTATTATATTAATGCCATTGTATTTATATAGCACTTACAGCTTTCAGTAAACTTCAACTTAAATTATATACTGTTCTTAAGAGAGATGTAATATTTTCCTATAAATTAGTATATATCTGTATAATAAAAGGAGTACATGACAGATGTCACAGAAGACACAAAAATTGTTATGAGCTCAGAGAAAAGACCACATCCCATTGTGATTGATGATGAAAAGCCTTCTCTAGAATAGGCCTCTTGAGTTGGACCTTAACAGGTAAGTACAGGGCTGGCCTATGGCTCACTTGGGAGAGTGTGGTGCTGGTAACACCAAGGCCACAGGTTCGGATCCCCATATAGGTTTGGCCGGTTAGCTCACTTCGGAGAGTGTGGTGCTGACATCAAGTCAAGGGTTAAGATCCCCTTACTGGTCATCTTTAAAAAAAAAAAAAAAAAAA
>NW_007729133.1:188239-189434 GCF_000696425.1 Galeopterus variegatus
CTCCCGCCCGGGGGTTCGGATCCCACATACAGACCGTTTCCCGCTCACTGGCTGAGCGAGGCGCGGGAGCAACACCAAGGGTTGCAATCCCGTTGCCGGTCCCCGGTCCGGTACGGGGGCAACACTGAGGGTTGCGATCCGTTGCCGGACACGGAAAAAAGACAAAAGACAAAAGACAAAAAAAAAAAAAAAAAGTTTCAAACTTATTTTACCAGAAAATGACTCTCCACCCCATGAAACACCTGTTAAAATTCTATGGTACTAGTACTCCTTAGAACACATTTTGGGAAATGCTGGCATAGTGCACAAGGCACTGAGGCTTATGTAGAAATGGAGTGAGAAAGCTAGAAAAAGAAATCAGAGCCTAACCCTGAAAAAACTTCAAAGCCAGATTAAAGGAAGGTGGGGAAGATTGAACAAAGGAACAATAAAAACAAAGCTGGGTTCTGAGAAGAGTAAAATGACATTCGTGTAAGGAATGTACCAGTAAGAGGAGACTGAAGGCAGGGACACTGCTTAAAAAGTTTTGAAACAGTTCCAACAATAAATAACAAACAGTCTAAAGCCACAATGAAAACAGAAAAGAACATATACTGCATTCAGAGGTCACAAAGAAGAAGATCAATAAACCTGGATATATGGGGAACTAGGGAAAGATAAGCATCAATGACTCTAAAGTTTGTGTTTCTTCCTCTATTTTTAACGAAGGTTAGTGTCTTTCTAGATATTGGAAAGTCAATAAAAGGTAGTTGGAGAAGAATGCAGAGGGAAAAAAATAGGTGAACATGTTGCATATGTGATGATCCCAGGATATCTGAATAAAAATATTTATCTAGCAGGCAGTTGGATCCATTAGATACCCACTGGGAATATGTGCCATATTCTTTTTTTCCATCTGATTGCATACTGAGGGAAAGACCTTTTCTTTTCTCCTTTTTCTAACCAAGTAATTACAAAGCAAAATGGGAAAGTAGTTAAATTAAAATTAGGCAGAGCTATTTACTAATTAAAACTAATTAAATATACACAGAACAAGCACACTTTTATTTCAAAGTCAGTGGAAAAAGGAAATTAGATATAAAGTATATGCATTTTGAATATTCTAAATATTTTAATTAATTTGATATGTATCAAACTGATGAGACACTGAGAACAGTATTTTGTTAATATAAACATTAAGGGGCCAGCCCAGTGG
>NW_007729133.1:190685-192019 GCF_000696425.1 Galeopterus variegatus
AAAAAAAAGAGCTGGCTAGTTAGCTCACTTGGTTAGAGCATGGTGCTGATAACATCAAGGTCAAGGGTTCAGATCCCCTTACTGACCAGCCACCAAAAAACATTTGCAACATGGATAAAACTGGAGGACATTATGCTAAGTGAAAAAAGCTAGGAAGAGAAAACCACATGCTGCATGATCTCATATGTGTAACCTAAAAAACTGAAACACATAGAAAGAGAGAGTAGAATGGCAGTTACTAGAGGTTTGGGGTGTAGGACAGTAATAGGGAAAGGGGAGAGATTAGTCAAAGGGTACAAAGTTCCAGTTACACAGGAGGAGTAAGTTTTAGAGATCTATTGCACAGCATGGTGACCATAGTTAATAATAATGTAGTGTATACCTCAAAATTGCTAAAAGAGTAGATTTTAAATGTTCTCACCACAAATAAATGACAAGTAGGTTAGGTGATGGATCACAATATGTTTTGATAAATGTATACAAAATAAATATGTATAAATATATACAAAATAAATAAATGTATACATTTAACAAATATTTACATTCCTAATGAGCTATGTGCTCCATAAATACATGTAATTATTACTTGTCAATTAGAAATGAATAAACAACAAAAACAAATTCCCAGGGGAGAAAAAAAATGTTAAATGCTACACGATTTTATTTTATTATTATTATTTTTTTTTTAAGATGACCGGTAAGGGGATCTTAACCCTTGACTTGGTGTTGTCAGCATCACGCTCTCCCAAGTGAGCCACAGGCCAGCCCTGAATGCTAGATGATTTTAAAAGGAAAAAGGAAAAAAACACACACAAATAGAAGGCTCAGGCTACAACAAGGAAGAAAGATAATACAATAATCCACTAAAAAGATACTGTGGAAGACAGTGACTTTGAAAACTAAATAGTTTTCATAATTTTAAAAGAAATTGTTCAACGGGCCGGCCCATGGCTCACTTGGGAGAGTGCGGTGCTGATAACACCAAGGCCACGGGTTTGGATCCCTATATAGAGATGGCCGGTTAGCTCACTTCGGAGAGCATGGTGTTGATGACACCAAGTCAAGGGTTAAGATCCCCTTAGTGGTCATCTTTAAAAAAAAAAAAAAAGAAATTGTTCAACTACATCTCACAGAAATGGCAAAAATATATTTATTTAATTTGGTTCCAGTCAAAGCTACAGATCAAATCTCTCTATATTTCAGCAATGCAAGTGGAAAAGTGGGGTTCATCCTCCATTTTATATTTAACTAAAGAACATTTAAGAATCAGAATTATTATTCATTAATCATAGCTACAATGCTTCTGTACAGATGTGAACGTGCATATAAAAAAC
>NW_007729133.1:192627-195064 GCF_000696425.1 Galeopterus variegatus
AGCAATGCAAGTGGAAAAGTGGGGTTCATCCTCCATTTTATATTTAACTAAAGAACATTTAAAAATCAGAATTATTATTCATTAATCATAGCTACAATGCTTCTGTACAGATGTGAACGTGCATATAAAAAACAAAAGTTTATTAGAGTAGTAGAATTATGAATGTTTTTCTTTTAAAAACACTATTCTGTAATTTTACATTACTTTTATAATTAAAAAATAAATGAACCTATGATGTCATGTCACTTGTTCTTTTCCTCTAGCATTTTGACTAGTCTAAACTGCAGCCACTGAGAGCAAGAGCTCTGAAAACAAACTGCCAGGTTTCAGTCTTTGTTTTGACCCGTACTACTGTGGGACCTTGGGCAAGTTAATTAAATCCTCTGTGCCTCAGTTTCCACATCTGTAAAATGGAAATAGTAATGGTACCTACTCCATGGGGTTGTTGTGAAAATTGAAATAATCCACAAAAAACATTTTTAACCACAGAATGCACTCAATAAATATTAACACCTATTATATCATATTATACATTATCATATTATACATTTCAGATCACTGCTGATAAGTTTGACTACAAGCTAAGCTGGAAGTTCTACAAAGTGGTGACAGTGGCCAAACCTACAGGATACTGCTTTGATATATGACCCACCACAGAGATCAAATCTGGCTTCCTGAGCGGTCTGAAAATTATTACCAACATGTCACAACAGGAAATGGAAACGGTGTAACCAACATGACTTGGAAGATAGCCAATTCACTAACTTAAACCCACAACTTCAACAAATCTGTTCCCCTGAACTATGTATATCTAAAACCAGATTAAATATTTACACTCCTAATGAGCTATGTATGATTGGTAACACATGCTAAAGCACAATTTCCAAGTAAAGATGTAGATGCTACACATTCACATTGACCTCTTGAACAAAATAATTTGATTTGTCATTCAAGCAAAAAATCAGTCTTGGGTAGTGCGAGGAGAAGGGGGGAGTGTAAAGGGTGGGAGGACTATGCAATCTGTCATGAATTCTGCCAAGAATGGCTGTCCCTATTAACTAGGGATCATATAAGCATATTCAATTTGAGAAAATATCTGTAGGTCATACACATGGTTTTTAAGCCATACTGTCTAACAAGAAAATAATCAGCAGCAGTAGCAGCACCTGGATGAAAGTCGACAATCTATACATAAGCGTTTGAACTCCCATATGTACTCTTGAAATAAATACTATTTTGTCGTGACTCACAAAGGCATGGAGAATTGACTGACGGTTAAATTATTTCCATACCCACCTCATCATGAAATAATCTTCTAAATTAACTCTTTATAGAAGTGACAGGAAAAGCATTTCAAGAAAGATTCAACAATCAATTGTAGAAGCCATAATGATGCTGCAGTAACTGATTTGCATGGCTCAAAAAAGTTTACGTCTGTAGAACTGAACTTTTGAAATTACATATATAAAAAAAGATACGGTCACAGTTGATTCAATTCTCAGACAAGAAGTTTTTCCAAAGGAAACACAAATCTCAGTCTCTAATATGCATAATGTTTATGTAATTATCTTCTATGTGCTCCAGTTTTAAAATGCAATTCAAATAAAGCATGCCACATGCAAAATTAATTTCTGAGATTCTAAGGTAGTTTCTGGTCCAACAAGTTTAAGATCAAAACGCAAATATTATATGTACACTAAAAATGTTTTTATATACACAGATAAATCTAAAGACAGAGAAACTGAATATTATTTTTAAATTTAAAGAACGTTAAACCCACTCTCCAAGTTCAAAATTAATCTTTTCCTGGAACCTGTTTCCTTCCTATTCAACGGTCCTTCTACGGTTCCTGAAGGAAAATGAGTGAAATTTGAAAGAACGTTCGAGGGTATATACGTAATCAAGATGGATTTAACATCACGTAGGCATATCTGTCATAACAGAAACCAAGATGACCCCAAATCCGTGAACATGACAGCTGACGAACCTTCGCTCATTGGCAACTCACCTCGCAGCTCAGAGGCATAGCAAACTCGGTGGCTGTTTTTTGCGCTGCCTTTGGATTCTGCATCTGTTTCGAACCTATAATCTAGCTATCCTGGGAGCTTCACCTGAGGAAGGCTTGACACACAACGAAAACTATCGCGGTTTAAGATACCTGATGTTTTCTACTGAAGAGGTTACGGAAATTTTGCCAGGTGGAACATTTTGTCCTCCTTCAAACACAGGAGCAGCATTAAGTTAAATCTTCTTGCTTTGGAGGGCCCCAGAGTCACCCTTCTACCCAAAATTAAAAATAAGAATCTCCAACCTCACTTCCCTTTCAAAGGACTAAAACAGAATCCATGCTCCAACTCGGGAGTAAAGTGGATGGTTTTTCAACCCACCACACCCTCCTTCCTCCTTCTCCAGCCCGATCCCAGGCCGCGAACGAACT
>NW_007729133.1:195710-197239 GCF_000696425.1 Galeopterus variegatus
TTTCAACCCACCACACCCTCCTTCCTCCTTCTCCAGCCCGATCCCAGGCCGCGAACGAACTAGGACTCTGTGAAAGTGGCTGTCGGTTCCGCACAGGACGGAAGGGGAAGGGAAGCTGCAGGAGTCAGGAGCCCGACAGGTACGTCTGCAGCGTCGGCGCGTGACGTCACCGCGTTGACGTGAACGGCCGTTCAGCGTCCCGCCGCCCCAACACCTCCTCCTCTGGCTCTTCTCGAAGCCGCGTCGGCGCCCATTGGGCGGTGTGGGAACGATGGGCGGGCTGGGACTGGGTCTCCAGGAGGAGGAGCGGGGCGAGCTGGCAGGCACTGAGGGCGGCGCTGGCTTGGAAGCCCTTCTTTGGCGATTCGCTCACGTCACTCATGCGTTCCTGTTTGCCCCGCCGGTGACCTCGCCGAAGGACCGGAGGCGGCCGCCTTTGGGAGGTCATTTTTGGTAGGCGGCCAGCGTTATCGCGAAGCTCGCTGGAATTCCATTCCGGCGAGCGACCACAGCCTCCGGGAGCAGCGAGTGCAACACCTGCAAGCATTGGCCTCGAAAGTGAAAAGCAAAAGCAACCGTGGACGAACGCTAGTTCCTTATACTTAGATCAAGAGAAATGAGGCCAGCAGCAAATGCCCCCTGTGCTTATAGGTCGCGCTCGGGCAGGCAATACCACGCTGTAATCTCGCCTTATATGTCGTCGCCGGTTATGTGCCTAACAGACGTACAAAGAAAACTGATAACCCCAATTTAGCCACCACGCATTTTCAAAACAATGTTTGGAAATGAGGTTTTCTGGAGAAAATATATAACCTGCGGTTTCTACACGTTTTGAATTGAGTTTATTTCTGTTTAGGAGACGTTTACTGAGCTCCTAGCGTGTCACAGAATTCAAACCTGATCTGCGTGCTCAGGGAGGGGGCGGGGAGATGCAAGGCAAGAATGCCTGGCCACAGCTGTAGTTTGCCTGGTGAGCAAATGCAAGTGTTGCACTTCTTGGGCAGGGCATGTGGGAGCAGTTTGAGTGTCACCACAGGGTGGCAGAGCTAAGACCCGTGAACACTGAGTGTCTCGTGTTATTTAGTATGCTATGAATATATAGTGATAATGAATATTAAGTTCCTCTTGTATATTTAGTACCTCATGAATATTAGGTATGTCTTGGTCTTTCCAGTCTTTTCTATGTGTATTCACATGTATATGCTCTACTGACTTTATCTTTCTCACAGGTAACTTATCTGTGCTTGGCACATTAGTTTTGTCCATCCTATTTACTACTTTTCTTCTAGGGCAGAATTGAATATTCTCAAGCGAAATACAGTCCTGGGCTTCGAAGCTGGTATGGTGCCCATGGTGATGATGGGGGTGCTCACAGTGGGGTCAAGCTTCTTATGGGGCCGGCCCGGTGGCGCACTCGGTAGAGTGCGGCTCCTGGGAGCGCAGCGGTGCTACCACCGAGGGTTCAGATCCCATATAGAGACCGGTCCGCTCGCTGGTTGAGCGCGGTGTGGGCGCGACACCGAGGGTTG
>NW_007729133.1:197899-201477 GCF_000696425.1 Galeopterus variegatus
GCTGACAACACCAAGTTAAGGGTTAAGATCCCCTTACCGGTCATCTTTTTTAAAAAAAAAAGCTTCTTATGACCACTTTTACTATTTTTATCAAGGTATATCCAGTTCTTTTACCTGCCCTACTTCGAGAAGTGAGCTGCCACCGGGACGGCTGGATGCCCGCGACCCAGCATCAACTCCGAGCGGCCCCAGCGGCCTCCTCGTACCCATGCTCCGGCCTCCTCGCACCCATGCTCCGACCCATGTCATTATCTCAAGGGACAAGGCCCTACAGGACGCTGAAAACCCCAGCCCCATCGGGAGTTTGCTCAGAAAGTTTGGGGCACGCAGGCCTGGGCCTGGGAAAGTCGCCCCTCTGTGCCTTAATTTATTCTCGGGCTCTGGGGCTGCTGGGTTGGTGGTGTTTTGTACTAGTAAAAGAGTAGTTAATTCAAAAAAAAAAAAAAAAGGTATAATTTATAGAATTTGGTAATATCCGAGCACATTTTCTTTTACATGGGACACTTTCGAGCAGGTGTCTTAGAAACTTTTCTTTTTAGAAAATGTGGAAAAGCAAGCAAAAACTTTTCTAAACTAAGTGGAATTCTTCACAAGAGATTTTCAGAACTTATATGTTTTCTTCTCTCACTGCAGATACGTAGCCTGATTTTGGAAAAAGGCACAAAGATTTTGAGAATAGTAGACAGAAGTCACAGTCTGTCAATCTTATCTGCTTTCTATGAAGATGAGCAAATCCTTTTATGGTAGTGTGTTAGTTCCTTTTGGAGAATTATCCCAAGGATTTCTTTTGACTGGGCAAGAACAAGTCTACTTAGGTATATTTGGCATTTTGTAATATTTATATTATGCACTACCTTATTTCTTTCTGAGAACTTGTTTATTTTAACATTCATGATTTCTGGCATACATAACCATTGCACCACAGGTTCTCCATCTTCATTTTGCATCAGAACCATCTAGGGCACTTCAAAAAAAAAAAAAAAAAAAAAAAATCCTTGCTTAGGCTCCACTCCTAGAAATTCTGTTTTAATTGCTCTAAGATTGGGCCTGAGCGTCCGTATATTTAATTCTTCCAAATTGATGCACAGGGCTCAGTCAGAAATACTGCATTAGATATGAGGCAATATATTTTTTAAATGTGCTGATAGTTTGGTAATAAAATGATAGATTGCATCTGGGGAAGAACTTACTCTGTAATTTCCCTGCTATTTTTGTCAGAGAACTGGTGGTGGTACACCTCCTATTTAACAAATTTGGGTGGAAAGAAACACAAGGTAAGGACCACAGCCGGATCCCTGGAACATTTCAAGTGCCCTAATGTGAATACTTGCACCTTGATCTCATTCATTCTCAGCAAGTGTTACAGAAGGCATCCTGATTGATTGGCATTTTTACCATATCCCTTACTTTAGTGGGGGTAATTAAGAAGTTTCCTAGGACTGAGATAATTCCCAGTAAGGAGTTTTTAGAGACCCGACTGTGAGATTTACCAAAACAAAGAGGACTGATAGTCTTCTTGATCACCACACTCTAAACAGCTACTTCTAGAACCTTAGGAGGAGTTTGTATTAGAATCCTGTTGCTGTTTTAACAAATCCCCACAAATTAAGTGGCTTGAAACAATATAAATTTATTATCTTAGAGCTTTGTAGGATAAAAGTCTGACTTGGGTCTCACTGGTTAAAATCAAGGTGTTGGGCCGGCTCGTGGCTCACTCGGGAGAGTGTGGTGCTGATAACACCAAGCCCACGGGTTCGGATCCCATATAGGGATGGCCGGTTCGCTCACTGGCTGAGCGTGGTGCTGACAACACCAAGTCAAGGGTTAAGATCCCTTTACCGGTCATCTTTTTTAAATAAATAAATAAATAAAAATAAAAAAATTTCACACAAAATCAGAGAAACAAGGCTGTATAGAGCTGCTTCATGTACTTCTGGGTTGTTTCAGGAAAAGAACTTTCATCTTATTGCTTATGTTTCATATACATAAGAAGGAGGGAGTGGAAGGGATTAAATGTTCTATTAGGGAAATAATAGCATAGTTCTAGTCTAGATTTCCTCCTGATCCAGTAGCCTCAGTGAAGTAGTCTAAAATGACTTTTAGGCACACCATGCCAGCACCTTGAGGCCTGCCCTGGGACCTGGGGCATGGAGAACTTGAAGATTCAATTCCTAATAACTTCGTATAGCATACATTATACGAAGTTATACGATGAGCGTGGTGCTGACAACACCAAGTCGAGGGTTAAGATCCCCTTACCGGTCATCTTTTTTAAAAAAAAAATAAAATAAAGGTGTTGGCAGGGCTGTTTCCTTTTAGAAGTTCTAGGGAAGAATCCAATTTTGTGCCTTTTGTAGCTTCTAGGAAGTCATTTGAATTCCTTGGCTCATTGCCCTTTCCTCCATTTGCAAAGCCAGCAACACTGGGTCAAGTCCTTCTCATATCATATAATTCTCTCTTTCCATGTAACCTCAAATATTCACTGGTCCCAGGGATTATTGGGGTGTGGACATCTTCACGGGGCTGTTATCCTGCCTACCATGGAGTAGTTAACTCATCTTTTGACCGCAAATCTTAGTATGCACTTTTTAAAAAGCTCTCAGTATACGGAAAGTATTTGTAGATATAGCACAATAAGTTAAGTGAATAAGGTCAGTTTCTTCTACTTTAAATCAGATTTTTTTGGGCCGGCCCATGGCTCACTTGGGAGAGTGTGGTGCTGATAACACCAAGGCCCCGGGTTCGGATCCCATATAGGGATGGCCGGTTCGCTCACTGGCTGAGCGTGGTGCTGACAACACCAAGTCAAGGGTTAAGATCCCCTTACCGGTCATCTTTTAAAAAAATAAATAAATAAATCAGATTTTTTTTATTAGAACTGAGTTTAAGTGATAAAAACTCTACTGATATTCAGATTAGCTTTACTTCTCCCCCACCAACCAACCAGTAAAACCCTTAAGCCCTCAAGGAAAAAGAAAAAAAAAAGAAAAGATTAAGTCACAGTAGGCCTATTTCAACCAGGCCTCAGACAGCCTGTTCACTAGTCTTGTTGGTACCCTTGCAGATACAAAGAAACAAATCTTGCACATTACCAATGAATAGAGGTGGCGTAAACCTTTCCCCCTGCCAGCAATTCTACCACTCTGGGAGTTGCACACTGTGTGATGCTATTTTATAGAACTGGCAAAAGAAGTCAAAAAGAGCACTGGGAATTATATCTATTTCTCTCAGATTCTTTCTCCCTAGACCCAGTCAAGTTGCTCTGAGCTTTCCCTGTAGTAACAAAACCTGGAGATGATTGTTTCCCCATAACAACATGATACATTTTAAAAAATTTCACACGGGCCGGCCCGTGGCTCACTCGGGAGAGTGTGGTGCTGATAACACCAAGGCCATGGGTTCGGATCCTATATAGGGATGGCCGGTTGGCTCACTAGCTGAGCATGGTGCTGACAACACCAAGTCAAGGGTTAAGATCCCTTTACCGGTCATCTTTTTTAAAAAAATAAATAAATAAAAATAAAAATAAAAAAATTTCACACAAAATCAGAGAAACAAGGCTGTATAGAGCTGCTTCA
>NW_007729133.1:202477-212669 GCF_000696425.1 Galeopterus variegatus
CCAAGGCCATGGGTTCGGATCCTATATAGGGATGGCCGGTTGGCTCACTAGCTGAGCGTGGTGCTGACAACACCAAGTCAAGGGTTAAGATCCCTTTACCGGTCATCTTTTTTAAATAAATAAATAAATAAAAATAAAAAAATTTCACACAAAATCAGAGAAACAAGGCTGTATAGAGCTGCTTCATGTACTTCTGGGTTGTTTCAGGAAAAGAACTTTCATCTTATTGCTTATGTTTCATATACATAAGAAGGAGGGAGTGGAAGGGATTAAATGTTCTATTAGGGAAATAATAGCATAGTTCTAGTCTAGATTTCCTCCTGATCCAGTAGCCTCAGTGAAGTAGTCTAAAATGACTTTTAGGCACACCATGCCAGCACCTTGAGGCCTGCCCTGGGACCTGGGGCATGGAGAAGGGGACCAGATCTCCCTCCTACCACCAGGCACACTGTTCCAGCACTGCGAGCCATGCCTAGGGACCCAGGGTAAGGAGCTGGGGACTGGACCCCCCTCTCAGAACCAGGCACACTGTGCCAGCACCTCAGGACCCACTTTGGGACCTGGGGCATGGAACCGGGGATCGGACACTCTCCACAACCAGGTACACTGCAAGCACCACGGAGCAGGCCAAAAACATCTCCTCCATGTGGGTGGCCCACCACAGCCACCACGATAACCATGGTTTCCGTGAAGGCAGTTAGATGCCACAACCACCACGCAGATGGTCCACCAACCACTGGAGTGAGTTGACACAGGGAGAGTCACCACCAGAGATAAAGGAGGAGGATGTCTGTCTCCGCAGAGCCCATTTCATAGTGACGGAAGAGACATCTGCTTTATGATAGTATTGGGGAACCTGATCACGCCTCTCAGCATTGGCCAGATCATCTGGGCAGCAAATCAACAGAGTAACCATTATTCTTTCACAGGGAGCAAAGAAATCTAGGGTGATTAGAGGGGGGAGGGGGAGAGGAAGGGGGATGGGGTGGATTGGACAAGGAGCATAAATAATAATTACAATTTGTAACAATATATATGCTAGTAATATTGATTTGATCAACATATCTCAATGTTGAACCTCCAAAATATGTATAATCAATTTTGATTCAATTTAAAAATAAATAAATAAAATAAAATAAAATAGTTGTAGAAAGAAAAAACAATAATATAAATAAATAAATACAATGACCTTTATCTTTTCCCCAAAGATAACATGAAGTTATCTTGAATAGCTTTGCACTCCTGATTACATTTTGAGTCCTGGCAAACAATCTTCCAGTTTCATGTGATTCTTTCCAGCAAAACTCCTGTTAAGCCTCAATGTGACTTGATACACTCTGAGATATTTCAACTAATCCTGCCCTCAGAACAATCTCCTGAAGTGACTCCTTTCTCTGGCTCTGCACAGTTAAGGGCTCAGAGCTCTGTTTTAGTCTTCCTAGAAACAGATTATGATCACACTCTTCAGATAGCTGACTCTCCTATAAGCCCTTGCAGAAGACCCAATCCACAAAGTCAGAAAGTCAAGAACTGACTAGATAATATTTTATCTTTGCATATTGAGCTAGGCCTAGGGGATTAAGATGCAGAAATTCAGCAGGCTACTACTGTTCAAGTCCTAGCTACATATAGTTAATGATTAGTTTAATCTACATAAAGCTAGATAGAGTAGGTTTTCAGGAATATGGCTTAAAACTAAAAATTCCTCTCATGTTGTGTAGCAAGATGGAGCACTGCAAAGACACTGACTTTTTTGTCTGGGATTTGAATGTTACATGTTTGCAAGAGATCTAGATTTTAGATAATGCTTTTCTTCATATTTAAGATTTTAGGCCCTTTTCTCCAATCACAAAAGGTTGCTTGTATCTCAGTATAGATTAATCAAACACATATACCTACACAAACACATGGTGTTTTAATAAAATTATCGTTCACATTACACAAACAAAATATTCAGGGTAGTTCTACTGCCAACCATTTGGTCTAATTTGTTATTTTCTAATTTCTTTCAGCTTGTTGCCTGCTTTCTGGAAAGAATGAAGAACTAACAATACCCATGCCTTGAATATGTCCGCCCCATCATCTAGTATAGAGCTCAATACATTGTGAATGTGCAATAGAATGTATTTCTGAATAATCGCTAGTAGAAGAACATTTTAGGAATATTACTAGTCCCTTTCGATTTGCCATATTATACTACTACTATTAATGAAGGTTAAAGGAATTTTCACTTTTTTCTACCAGAAAAAAGGCACACAGTATAACTTACAGCCATCTTTAGTATCTAAGGTCTATTATAATTATTATAACTTTAAAGATTAATTTAGTGTTGGCATTTCTTTTTTTTCAGAATGGAAATATTATTACAGTATTTCTTAATTATTAAAACAAACATTTTTTTATGACAAAAAATGAGACCAGTAAGAAAATGGAAGAGAAATCTAGAAATAGATACAAATATAAATAGTAAACTTAATATATGATAAAGGTTATATTTCAAATCAGTGGAAAAGGAAAGCACATTTAATAAATGATTCTGGCGTAAATAGCTTTCTTCCAAAAGAATACAAACCTAGTTTCCCTATGTTAATCATACATAAAATTAAATATCAAATTTAATAAAGATATTAAACAAAACATAAGAACACTTAGATTATCTGGATAACTTTGGTGGTCAAGGAGTATCTGCTTGGCAAGATGAGAAACCTAAATGACAAAAAAAAACCCCAAAACCAAAAAACCTGACAGGGTTGACCACATACAAATTTACAAATTTCTGTATGGTCAAAGATACCATAAAACAAATCAAAACATTAGTGAAAGAGTGGAAGAAGACATTTGTTCCACAATATGACAAATAGTTAATTTATGTATTTTACAAATAGCTCCTACAAATTGATGAAAAGATAATCTAATAAGAAGGGGGAATGGATATGAAAGGCAGATAGAGGAGGAAATTTAAAGCTTTGCTAATTAAGGAACAAACATTCAGTGCTTGTGGAAATAGGCACTTTTTGTACAAAGCTATAACGGGTGTGAATTTCTTAAACTTCTGAAAAGTAATCCAGGATGTGGTGGATAGTTTACAGATATGGTCACCATTGATTTCTCCTCTCCCTGTAAATTTTGTCTGGCCTTGAGCCTTGCTTTGATCAAGAATGTGGCAGAAGTGATGCCATACTTGTTCATGGACTAGCCTTTGAAGGAACTGGCAGCTTCTACTTCTTTCTTATTTGAAGCTAGCTGTTATGTAAGGGGTATGACTACCCTGAGACCACAATGTGGTAAGCAACCCAGCCTAACCATGTGGAGAGAGCTGTGGTGGAGCACCAAGACACCAGACATGGATGAAGCTTCTTGGACCATCCAGTTCAGCACAGCTTCCAGGAGAATGGAGTGAAGTGAGTGATCACAGCTGAAGCTATGTGGAGCAAAAAAATCATACAGTAGAAACCTGCCTGACTTCCTGGCCACAAAGTTATGAAAAATATAAATCATTGTTTCCACTAAGTTTTGGGATGGTTTGTCACACAACAATGTATGAGGGGACTTCAAAAATTTATGGAAAAATGGAATTAAAAGGCAAAATGAAACATACACATTTTATTTCTCAACTTAAGATCCATCAAGTTCAAAACACTTTTGTAAGCCACAATACCAGCAATTTAGTTCATCCCTAAAGAACTGAGGGTCGTGGGAACTCAATCACGTCAATGCAGTCATTTTTACATTAACTGAAGAAAAACAAGTGCCCTTTAAAGATTTTTTTTAAGATTAGGAAACAAAAAGAAGTCATAAGAAGTCAAATCAGGATAGTCAGATGTATGCCTAATGATTTTCCATTGAAACTCTCACAAAATCGCCCATGTTTGATGAAAGAAATGAGGAGCATTGTTGTGGTGGAGAAGGACTCTCTGGTGAAGCTTTCCTGGGTGTTTTTCTGCTAAAGCTTTGGCTAACTTTCTTGAAACACCCTCCTAATAAGCAGATGTTATTCTCTGTCCATCCAGAAAGTCAACAAGCAAAATGCCTTGAGCAACCCCCAAAAACTATTGACATGACCTTGGCTCTTGATTAGTCTGCTTTTGCTTTGACTGGTCCATTTCAACATTTTCACAATCTTGGTTTGATTGTGCTTTGTCTTCAGGATCATACTGGTAAAGCCGTGTTTCATCTCCTGTTACATTCTTCAAAAAAATGCTTCAGGATCTTGATCCCACTTATTTAAAATTTCCATTGAAAGCTCTGTTCTTGTCTGTAGCTGATCTGGGCTCAACAGTTTTGGCACCCATAGAGTGGAAAGTGTGCTCAACTGAAATTTTTTAGTCAGAATTGTGTAAGCTGAATCAATTGAGATGTCTATGGTGTTGCCTATTGTTTCTGCTGTTATTGTTGGTCCTTTTCAACTACGGCATGAACAAGATTAATTTTTCCTCGCAAATGCTGTGGATGGTCTACCACTGTGGGCTTCATCTCCCTTCTTAAATTTTAAATCCCTTCATTTTGTCCCTTCTTAAAATGAGTTATGCATTTGTAAACTGCTTATTTCTTTGAGGCATTGTCCCCATAAGCTTTTCATCAAGCTTCAGTGATTTCACCATTCTTCTACTCAAGCTTCACCATAAATTTGATGTTTATTCTTGCTTCAATTTTAGCAGAATTTGTGTTGTTCTGAGAGGGGCTGTTTCCAAACTGATGTCTTATCCTTCTTAGTGCCTCAAACTAGATCCTATTCAGACATTTTCTTTTTTTTTCGGTGACCGGTAAGGGAATCGCAACATTTGGTGTGGTGTCGCCCACACTGCGCTCAGCCAGTGAGCGCACTGGCCATCCCTATATAGGATCCGAATCCGTGGCTTCGGTGCTCCCAGAGCCGCTGTGCTCCCAGTGCTGCACTCTCCTGAGTGAACCACGGGGTCGGCCCATGTTCAGACATTTTTTAACAAGTTAGTACAAGTTTATTTTGGTGCAAAAAATTTTTGCAATCCATGCATAATTTTTTCATAATATGCATTTTCCATGAACTTTTTAAGGACCCCTCATATAACCAAAGCAGAGCAGTATGCAATAAAGTGAAAAAAATATGCATACATTTTGATCCAGCAAACATACTTTTTAGGAATCTGTCCCTCAGAAACAATACCATTGGAAACAATCTCCATGTCTACTTATTGGGATATGGTTGAACAAACTTTGGTACATATCTATCATGGAATATTAATGTTATGGACAAGAATTAGTTAATCTCTAGAGAGATGTTCATGATATACTGTTAAATAAAAAGATGCAAGTGGCAAAATAATGTGTACAAGTTGCAAAATAATGTGTATCCAATATTAAAAGATTAAGACTAATATATATAAATACAGGCTTATTTATGTTTTTATGAACTTAGAAAAAAATGTAGATATTTGTGAAGTTGTTAACATTGGTTTCACAGAGGAGTGAGCATAGAGGTGAGGTCTGGGAATGGGAACTGCAGGCTTTATCATTGTATACTTGTGTTATTAGATTGTTACAAGGAGCAAGAACTGTTTTTGTTTGAAAGCAAAATTCAATAAAATATTTAAAGAAAAAGAGTCGAAGAAACCCAGAAACATTCTTATTATAAAAACAAAAAACATTGCACTGTATGCAGGTATATGTCAGAAAGGGAAATCATCAGTTAATACTCAACCCAGGTAAAGTAACCTGCTTTATTTACTCAACAATATATCAAGGGCATCTTTCTATGTCAATAAAAATAGATTCTGCTCACCTTTTTTTTAAATGGCTTTAGAGTATTCCATTGTTCGGATATATTATAAGTTAATCAATTCCTTGTTAGACATTTACACTTACAGTTTTTCTGGTTATAAATAATAATGTACATATATATACCTTGTACATATATATACCTTTATAACTTGTCCTAGAAATGAAATTGCTGAGTCAAGGGATGTGCATATTGCTAATACGCTTTCTAGAAAGACTGTAGCAGTTTATATTTCCACCAATAGTTTACGACAGGGGCCTAGAGAATTATCTAAGGAGGTATCTGACTAGCCCTTCTCCCTTCAAGCAGCAGAAACGAATGTGCTGAGATTAGCACTTGGCAAAGTTTTCATGTCACTTTGTTGTACAAAGGGATGTGGGTAGAACCAGAGTTACTATGCATTCAGACACCAAAATTCCTACTGACTAACTGGGGGGGTGGAGGGGGGAATGGGCACAGGAGGTTAGCCTAGAAGTGGAAAGAAAGAGCAAAATAAATCTTTTGCCACTGCTTGGAGAGCAAAGAGGAGATAAACCAATGAATATTTTCCCCAGCTTGCCAGGCGGGGTGACTTGCGGTGCCATCTTCTGGCAAAAAAGTAGAAAACTTTCAATTTCCATGCTAGGAATAAAGTACAGTGCAGTATTTCTTATAAGCACCACTAAACCAAAGACTGGCATGAGAACCCAGAGAAGTTGGGGAGGGGATGGGGAAAAAGGAGGTGGAGTTCTCTGAAGCAAAGATCTGAATCATTTGATATCAAGTCTCTTCACCGCACCTACATACAACACGTGTACAACAGGAACAACACGGAGGGCAACTAAGCATACAAGCCATTACCCTTTTTCAGCTTCAAGTTTGGATTCTCCAGTATCTCAAGGTTACTCTAGGTAAAGCAAGCTAGTAGGTTACTAGGTTACTAAGGAAGGCTACTCAGGATAACATTAGATTTGATCCCTTGTTAGAGCTTGGAGGAAATCTGTTCCTATCTTGGCAAGTCCTGCAGTGAAAAGGGACTTGGACGACTTATACACTGCCAAACCCTTCAATATTCAGGCAAGTAATTTATACACACATCAGATGTAAAGGTGTAGAAAAACCACATTATATGTTTGTTTGTTTTAAATTTCAAGACTTAAAAATACTTCCTTGTTTTACTCATCCAAAATATAATAGAAAAAGGCTTGGTGTTTGAACCAGTTACTTTTTAAAATGTGGTATCACTAAGTAGTAAGCCCTCAAAAAAAAAAAAAAATCCCTTTCCCTGTGTGGTATGTGTGGAAAAAATTTATAATATGCTTTATTCCAAATTAGCTTCTATTAGTGACTTCTCGCCCTCCTCTCTGCCCTACTCCTTCCTCTTCACTCCCACCTTTCTTCCATACCCTCTCCCACCCGCGGTGCCCTGGCGCCAGCACGCACCGCTCACCACCCGGCCCAGCGAAGCCGCTCCTTCCGGCCACCTCCGGGGCGCGCTGACGTCACACGCCAGCGCCAGGGACGCGCCGGCCGCTCCCCGCTCTCTGCGTTCGCTCTAGGGTTTGGGGTGTTAGGGTACGGAGTCCTCACTCTGGAGTTCCGAACGGCTGTCCCCGTGTCCCGGAATCTAGAGCCGGCCTTGCGGGCAGGAGGAAGTGGCAGTCAGGTGGCTTCCCGACCGTCCGTCCTCCACCCCGCCGTGGAGCCACTAGCAACGATCTCTGTGAAGTTGGAGAGGCGCTAACGGCGGCACTCCCCCTGCTGCCGCCCGCCGTTTCCAAGGGGCTCAGAAACCAGTTTGTTTCGTCGGGGCAGTGTGGACGTGTCTCACTGGCGTTGCCCGAGGCGGGACGGAGTCAAACCTGAGGTGTCAACCAAACACGGGTGTCAGGTGTGGGAGTCTCGGTGCCCCCCTTTCAGTCTGGGCTGTGAGCTGCTGCTGGTTAGACAGACTTGGTTTCTCTTTCAGGGTATCATTTTCAACTTGCTGAATGGTGCCACACTCTAGCCTCCTAAGTCAGTTGTTGCTTGTTCTTATGTTTGCCAGCCTGTATGTGTGGGTTTTATCTGCAGACTATACCAGGAAATCTGTAAGAATTCCTTTACCACTGTTTCCCTTCAAGACAATCTGTCCATCAAATATCTGAAGCAGCTGATGAGGGCTTAATGCCTAGCAGCATGTGTTCCAGATTGATAGGAGTACATTCATATACTTCTGACATTTTTCTTGTGTTGCACACAATTTGGTTATGTCAAACATTGCTTATTTGTAGCTTTAAAGAAATTTTTAGTAAAATGTGAGGAAAGATGTCTAATTTAATTACAGGCTGAGATTTTTTTTGCTGGAGCTTAGTTCTCATACTTGAAGTTTGATGCCATGGAAAAACAACATCAAGGTGAGGAGATTGGAAATGGGGTGTTGTTCAAGGATTTTAATCAGAGAAATTGATTTAGCTAGTGTTCTTTCTTCTCTCAGTATTTATTATCGTTTTTAAATTTTAACTTATTGTTTTGAATATGTTCACATGGTTTAAAATTCAGAAAGTACAAAAGATTGAAAAATCTTTTTCTAAACTACTCAGTTTCCTTCCCTGGAGGCAGTCAGTATTACTAGATTGTTGTGTATCCCTCTAGGTATATTACTTACACAAGCAATTATGTGTGGATGTGTGTTCATGTATACATATGTAATAAATACACACACATAAGTAAATGTAAATATAAATATACATGTATATTTGCCTTTACTACACAAATGATAGTATGTTATATTTTTCATTCTGGTCTGTAAAGTAAGGCAAATCATAACTAAAGCCAAAATGTTTCATTATTTTAGTTATACTAAGTTTCCATTTATGTTGTCAGAGCCAGGGCTCAGACCCTTCAAACCCATTGTACAGACTGGGTCCTCAGACCTCTCACACACAGGTCCATACTAGGTAATTGGGAAAGATTCCGGGAGCTGTTGGCAGAGGACAGGAGCTCAGTCCTCAGCTTCCTCAGCGACAGCAGCTTACAGGTCCGGCAGTGGTGGTGGCCTTGTGTAGGGTCCCAGGGGCACTAGCAGCAGTAGTGGCCTCCCTATTGCCCCCACCCTGCCCCCAGTAGCATCCCAGGGGTAGGAGGCACTGTGGATCAGAGCCACTCATCCTTTATATTTAAGTCCATAACCCAGGACACCTGGGTGCACATGCTCACTTACACTAGACGATAGCCAAGGGACACCTGAGCACACATGCCTATTTATATCTAATGTTCAGCAAGATTCTGAACATATGAGGGGCTCTGACGATTTTCCTATATTTTCTCAATACTGGTCCTTTTAAAAAACATCTAACACTGTACTTAGAAATTAATCCACATCAACATAAAAGTTGCTTCTTTGACTATGGATATTTAAATTTTGCCATTAGAAACAGTACTGCAGAGGATAACTTTGTACATGTATCATTTTTATACATTTGGAAATTTTTATAGGGTAAATTCCTAGAAATAAAATCTTTAGTTCAAAGTGCCTTTACATTTATTTTGGTAGATATTTCCAAATTATTTTTCTTAGTATTTGTATCAGTTTATACTCCTACCACACTGTTGGAATCTTACCATTTATTATGTGGATTTAATTGAGCATAGTCTCACCATTTATTATGTAGACTTTCACTTAATCTCCTAGATCATGTATGCTATTTCCATTCTCTGCTTTGCATGGTATCCCCAATCTAGTCTTCTGCCAAGATGGAGAGAGGTAGTTGCCTGACTGGCAGAGGAAAAGGATGCAACCTGAGTGTCTGACTGCTTCCTACACAGTCTTTCAACTAACCCTCTTTTAGTCCTAATATGCTTATTAGCCTCACTCTCAGATGCACCTGGTGCTTCCAATTATTGAGCAAGTTTGTGGTGGAACTTATTTGTTTCTGACTTATTTCCCACTGCTGGCTTAGAATACAGCTTTCTCTAGCCTCCTAAGTCAGTTGTTGCTTGTTCTTATGTTTGCCAGCTTCCACAATTGTATTGCTGTTGCCTTCTCACCTGTTGTGCCTTTTTGATCCCTTTAAAGTCATGTTAGGTTTGGGGTAGAAAAAGAGATAAATAAGAGGGTACCTCAAAACGTTCATGGAAAGATTTGTATTATCTTTTAATTCTATTTTTCTGTGAATTTTTTGAAGTACTTTCATATGTATGTTCAGTCTGGTATACTTAACTGTAAGTTGTGTTTTTTATTTACTTTTAAAGAGTCAGGCTAACTAAATTATTGTCATGACTTCTTTTGATCTTTTGGTGGAAGGGCTTCAGCTGTAGTCCTTCATCATTTCTACTCTTTGTGGCTAAGAGTACAATTCTAAAGAATATTGAAGTTTTCTGTTTTCTGACCTACTTACTCTTTTATTTTCTTCTCCTTGAGTCATGGACTATTAGGGTTGGTAAGGCCTTTTTTTTTTTTTTTTTTTTTTTTTTTTT
>NW_007729133.1:212679-229124 GCF_000696425.1 Galeopterus variegatus
CCGGGGCGCGCTGACGTCACACGCCAGCGCCAGGGACGCGCCGGCCGCTCCCCGCTCTCTGCCTTCGCTCTAGGGTTTGGGGTGTTAGGGTACGGAGTCCTCACTCTGGAGTTCGGAACGGCTGTCCCCGTGTCCCAGAATCTAGAGCCGGCCTTGCGGGCAGGAGGAAGTGGCAGTCAGGTGGCTTCCCGACCGTCCGTCCTCCACCCCGCCGTGGAGCCACTAGCAACGATCTCTGTGAAGTTGGAGAGGCGCTAACGGCGGCACTCCCCCTGCTGCCGCCCGCCGTTTCCAAGGGGCTCAGAAACCAGTTTGTTTCGTCGGGGCAGTGTGGACGTGTCTCACTGGCGTTGCCCGAGGCGGGACGGAGTCAAACCTGAGGTGTCAACCAAACACGGGTGTCAGGTGTGGGAGTCTCGGTGCCCCCCTTTCAGTCTGGGCTGTGAGCTGCTGCTGGTTAGACAGACTTGGTTTCTCTTTCAGGGTATCATTTTCAACTTGCTGAATGGTGCCACAGCCTTATTAAGTCCCATAAGAAGACTGCCACACCTAGACCGATGCTTACTGATCATCACCGTTATTCCTGCTAAAGTCCTGTGTCACTGAGGTGAGTTGCACTGGGGGGAAGCAATGACATGCAAAATAGTAAAATCATCCTGGAAATGAGGAGACCTGCTTAGATTTGCTTATATAGAGATTACACGGATACTCACCTTAAGTATTTGCACGGAAGATAACTTTCATCTCATTAAAATGTTAATTCTCTAAGGAAATACATGTATTACAAAGCAATCCTTGAACATAAGAACAAAACAAAACAAAAAACTAAAAAACTAGAGTGATAATGGAATCTAAATAAAAATAGAAATCAAGGAATGAGTAAGCAATCGTTTAAATTGCTCATGTGTTAGTTGTCTCCGATTTAAATTACATGTATATTTTAATTAAGAGGAGAAAATGAGCGGCAGTTAGCTCATGTTATATTTCCATGATTTGACAGTTTCCATATATAAGGCATTAAAAGTTCTAGTACTTTAAGAGTGCATCATAACTTTTTTATACAGGCCTGTTTTTTATTCTCTAATGTAAGATCTTCTCCAAGAAGCAGAAAAAAAAATTTATTGCCTTGTTAAGTTACATTAGAAATGTTTATGAAGGATTAAAAGCAGTATCCAATCTAAACTAATAATGGCCTTTTCCTATGATGTAGCAGTGTGGTGGAAATGATGGAGGGGAGCCTAGTATGGAGAGAAGTAGTTGTTTCTAGTTTACATTTGTCTGGTATTAGAGGATGTACAAATCTTTTCATTTAAAATTGCCCATTCTAGGTGAAAAGTAAGGAGCCTATTTTGTGGGAAAACAGGTTTTTGCACAGTAATGGTCACTGTTAGGGATTTAGTAAATGTTATGGAACTCAACCACAGGAGTTTTTTTTAGGTTATGTTAATAATACATTGACATTGTATTCCAAGTAAATTTTGCTCCGTCTAATTTTGTTTTCCAATCTAAGTTGTGAACATGACATCTTTTCACAAGTATAAATTATTTATTTACATGTTGGTCGTTTCCACTACAGAATCCATTGAGTGCTGTCTGAATAGACTTACAGAGAAGAAAAACAATTATTCTGAAAAAGACTAGTAGGAATCCCATTTTTATTTTTTGCTTGTTTGCGTAATGACAAATAAGGAAGGGACTTTTCTTCCTGAGAAGATAAATTGATCATCACGATTCAAAATGGTATTTATTGTTTTGAAAGAACTGTATGTGTGGGTTTTATCTGCAGACTATACCAGGAAATCTGTAAGAATTCCTTTACCACTGTTTCCCTTCAAGACAATCTGTCCATCAAATATCTGAAGCAGCTGATGAGGGCTTAATGCCTAGCAGCATGTGTTCCAGATTGATAGGAGTACATTCATATACTTCTGACATTTTTCTTGTGTTGCACACAATTTGGTTATGTCAAACATTGCTTATTTGTAGCTTTAAAGAAATTTTTAGTAAAATGTGAGGAAAGATGTCTAATTTAATTACAGGCTGAGATTTTTTTTGCTGGAGCTTAGTTCTCATACTTGAAGTTTGATGCCATGGAAAAACAACATCAAGGTGAGGAGATTGGAAATGGGGTGTTGTTCAAGGATTTTAATCAGAGAAATTGATTTAGCTAGTGTTCTTTCTTCTCTCAGTATTTATTATCGTTTTTAAATTTTAACTTATTGTTTTGAATATGTTCACATGGTTTAAAATTCAGAAAGTACAAAAGATTGAAAAATCTTTTTCTAAACTACTCAGTTTCCTTCCCTGGAGGCAGTCAGTATTACTAGATTGTTGTGTATCCCTCTAGGTATATTACTTACACAAGCAATTATGTGTGGATGTGTGTTCATGTATACATATGTAATAAATACACACACATAAGTAAATGTAAATATAAATATACATGTATATTTGCCTTTACTACACAAATGATAGTATGTTATATTTTTCATTCTGGTCTGTAAAGTAAGGCAAATCATAACTAAAGCCAAAATGTTTCATTATTTTAGTTATACTAAGTTTCCATTTATGTTGTCAGAGCCAGGGCTCAGACCCTTCAAACCCATTGTACAGACTGGGTCCTCAGACCTCTCACACACAGGTCCATACTAGGTAATTGGGAAAGATTCCGGGAGCTGTTGGCAGAGGACAGGAGCTCAGTCCTCAGCTTCCTCAGCGACAGCAGCTTACAGGTCCGGCAGTGGTGGTGGCCTTGTGTAGGGTCCCAGGGGCACTAGCAGCAGTAGTGGCCTCCCTATTGCCCCCACCCTGCCCCCAGTAGCATCCCAGGGGTAGGAGGCACTGTGGATCAGAGCCACTCATCCTTTATATTTAAGTCCATAACCCAGGACACCTGGGTGCACATGCTCACTTACACTAGACGATAGCCAAGGGACACCTGAGCACACATGCCTATTTATATCTAATGTTCAGCAAGATTCTGAACATATGAGGGGCTCTGACGATTTTCCTATATTTTCTCAATACTGGTCCTTTTAAAAAACATCTAACACTGTACTTAGAAATTAATCCACATCAACATAAAAGTTGCTTCTTTGACTATGGATATTTAAATTTTGCCATTAGAAACAGTACTGCAGAGGATAACTTTGTACATGTATCATTTTTATACATTTGGAAATTTTTATAGGGTAAATTCCTAGAAATAAAATCTTTAGTTCAAAGTGCCTTTACATTTATTTTGGTAGATATTTCCAAATTATTTTTCTTAGTATTTGTATCAGTTTATACTCCTACCACACTGTTGGAATCTTACCATTTATTATGTGGATTTAATTGAGCATAGTCTCACCATTTATTATGTAGACTTTCACTTAATCTCCTAGATCATGTATGCTATTTCCATTCTCTGCTTTGCATGGTATCCCCAATCTAGTCTTCTGCCAAGATGGAGAGAGGTAGTTGCCTGACTGGCAGAGGAAAAGGATGCAACCTGAGTGTCTGACTGCTTCCTACACAGTCTTTCAACTAACCCTCTTTTAGTCCTAATATGCTTATTAGCCTCACTCTCAGATGCACCTGGTGCTTCCAATTATTGAGCAAGTTTGTGGTGGAACTTATTTGTTTCTGACTTATTTCCCACTGCTGGCTTAGAATACAGCTTTCTCTAGCCTCCTAAGTCAGTTGTTGCTTGTTCTTATGTTTGCCAGCTTCCACAATTGTATTGCTGTTGCCTTCTCACCTGTTGTGCCTTTTTGATCCCTTTAAAGTCATGTTAGGTTTGGGGTAGAAAAAGAGATAAATAAGAGGGTACCTCAAAACGTTCATGGAAAGATTTGTATTATCTTTTAATTCTATTTTTCTGTGAATTTTTTGAAGTACTTTCATATGTATGTTCAGTCTGGTATACTTAACTGTAAGTTGTGTTTTTTATTTACTTTTAAAGAGTCAGGCTAACTAAATTATTGTCATGACTTCTTTTGATCTTTTGGTGGAAGGGCTTCAGCTGTAGTCCTTCATCATTTCTACTCTTTGTGGCTAAGAGTACAATTCTAAAGAATATTGAAGTTTTCTGTTTTCTGACCTACTTACTCTTTTATTTTCTTCTCCTTGAGTCATGGACTATTAGGGTTGGTAAGGCCTTTTTTTTTTTTTTTTGTCTTTTTTTGTCTTTTTTTGTCTTTTTCCGTGTCCGGCAACGGATCGCAACCCTCAGTGTTGCCCCCGTACCGGACCGGGGACCGGCAACGGGATTGCAACCCTCGGTGTTGCTCCCGCACCTCGCTCAACCAGTGAGCGGGAACCGGTCTGTATGTGGGATCCGAACCCTCGGGCGGGAGCGCCGCCGCGCTTCCCAAGCGGCGCACTATCCAGTGCGCCACTGGGCCGGCCCCTGGTAAGGCCTTTAAGATAGAATTATGTTTAAATCTTTAGTGTTTTTAGATGAAGAAACTGAAGCCCAGAGAAGTCAGGTGGTTAGCTTTTGGTTATGGAGCTGGTCTCTGCTCTTTATTTTTAATTCATTGCTTTATTTGTTATATTACATAACTCTTTGGATAGCTAAAATATCAAAAAAGTTTCTGATTTTATTCTTTTTGAATATCTTTCATACATGTATTATAGAAATTAAATCGATATACTTATTGGGACCTTAAGAATACTGCAGAGTGAGTCAAGTTGGTATTGTGATTTTCCAACTTGTGTTGGAAGCTGAAACATAGAAAAGGCAAACATTTATTTGTAACTTGAGTTTATTAAAATAGTGAAATCAGAACAGGATTGTTATGTTCCTTTACTTACATGTTATTATGATTTTGGATGTGGAAGCCTATAGTGTATTTTGTTATATTTCATTTGGTTTGAAAATTTTCAAGGTTTATAGTTCAGTTGGAAGTCTTACAACTAGGAAATAAGTAGCTCGGTTAAATATGTTGTAAGACACTGAAAATAATCTATTTTTTCATGTTTTCCCTTTTATTTCCTCTAATGTACATTGACTCTACAGAAAAGGAGAGCTTGTCAGTTGTTCTGAAACTCATCTACCACAAGTCTTTTATTCAAGAAGGTGTCTGCACTTGACATTCTTTTTTTTTTTTTGTCTTTTTCCGTGTCTGGCAACGGATCGCAACCCTCAGTGTCGCCCCCGCACTGGACCAGGACCGGCAACGGGATCGCAACCCTCGGTGTTGCCCCCGTGCCTCGCTCAGCCAGTGAGCGGGAACCGGTCTGTATGTGGGATCCGAACCCTCGGCGGGAGCGCCGCCGCACTTCCCAAGCGGCGCACTAGCGCAGTGCGCCACCGGGCCGGCCCAGCACTTGACATTCTTTGATAGCAATTGGAGTCATCTTTCTTCACTACCAGGGCAGTAGATTCTCTTCTTCAGAGTTAGAACCACAATGCTCAGTAATGTGGTTGGCAGTATAATGTAATACTAGGAACTCCTGGAGATTCCATCTTGTTAGTGCGGTCCCTGGAAAGGAATTGGCAATTAAATTTTGAGGAAGGGCCAAATCGACTAATTTTGTTTTTCTTCTCTATGCAAAATGTCAAAGAATAATAATGGTTGTGAAACAATATCATTATGTGGTTATTATTTAATGTAATTTAATTTATGAAGTTTAGTTTTCTAAGATAAGTTTATCTTGATTTTTTTTTTTTTTCTAAGTAGCATAGTAATGTAATATATGAAACTTTCATTTCCTGGAGAAATCATTAAATTTTGGCTGATGCCCAAGTAGCCATTATATTATGCCAGTTAACACAACTTGGACTTGAAAATATGTTTGGGATAACTTATTCTTTAACTAAGTGATGGTGCTATAGTGCTATAATAGTGGTTTATTTCTTGTTTCTCTTACAGTTGCTAAAAACATTCTCATTTCCTACAGAAATTTTGAAATAGTAAATGGTTATAAGGTTTTCTAAGGTAGAGGAAGGCTCTTTCCCATAAATTTCATAAGGCATAATGATCCCATTTATTTTACCACAGGTTGGGTTCTGACCTTTAGTCTTGCAAGCTCAGAATATAAATTTTGCATTTAAGGAGATTGGATAATTTTTTAGAGGCAAAATAAAATTAAACAAATTTAGTATTGATGGATGAAATGAGAACATGGATTTATTAATTTACAATGTTGGTAAATCATCACAGGAATTTTGAAATAGTTCCATGATTAGCTCATTTTCTTCTAGAAGGAATTTATACATTGGAAGCCTGCTTGCTATGAATGAAAATAGAAAAAAGCAAGTTGGGTGAATTAAATGTTTATTAGGTTCAGATTAACATCATGAATTCAGGTATGTCTGCAATAGGATGATCTTGCCAATAGGCAGTGCTGATTATTGCTTTTATGACACTTTCACGTTTTTTTTAGCTTTCACTATCTAGTGTGTTGTATTTGACTTGTGAACTTACTACTTTCCTGAAATTACTATTGCTAAAGCTACTAATGACCTTAAATGAATTATCTTGGTATGGTAACGGTCTAAGTATGATACCAAAACCAGAAATATAAAGAAATGATTAATAAATTTGTTCATGTCAAAATAAACTTTGATATTTAAATAAATGGAAAGGCAAATAGAATAAGGGGAAAAATCATTTATGACAGATAACGGGTTCATTACATAGGAGGTTTTATAAGTTAATAATAATAAGACTAACCCAGTGGAAAATAGAAAAAGAACACGGGTGAATAGTTCAAAAGGGAAGAGATACAAATGTTCGATGAATGTGGAAGAATTTTTCAAATTCACTAGTAAGCAAAAGAAATTCGAATAAAAGTGAAGCACCACTTTCCCCATCAAACCTAATGAGTAACAATAACAAGTAGTGACACAGTGCGTAGTGTGTGCCAGGCACTGTTCTTAGTACAGTAGTTAAATTAACTCATTTTGGGCTGGCACATGAGCTGTTAGTTAGAGCATGGTGCTGATAACACGAAGGTCCAGGGTTCAATCCCCATACCTGCCAGCCAGCAAGAAAAAGAAAAGAAAAATTAACTAATCCTCTCAACAGCACATACTACAGTTATCTACATTTTGCACATTAACAAATTGAAGCACATGAAGTAACTTGTCCAAGGTCACATAACAAATAAGTGATAGAGCTAGGATTTAAATACAAGCTCTCTGACTCTAAGCAGTGCTCTTTATCTACTACCCTTTATTGCCTCTTAAAGATTTTAATAAATAACGAGGTTTAATAAGGATACCTAGGGATAGACACGTTTATATTCTATTGGTTAGAATATAAATTAATAGACATTTCTGTAAGACACTTAAGTAGCATGTTCACAAGCTTTAACATGTGCATATTCTTCAAGTTTAGAATTTTATCCTAAGGAAATCCTTACAATAAGTACATTAAAATACGTACAGAAATTTTATCTGAAAATTGTTTTATAATAGCAACATTTTAAACAATTTAAATGTTTATTAAGAGGGGATTAGTAAAATAACTTTGGGAAATAGTGTCTTATTAAGCTTGCATTCTTATTGAAGAAAATAAAGTAATGCTATTAATTAATTCATGTAGGAAAAAGTTTGCCTTTCTCTCAATAGATTTTAAGTATATACAGTATTTGGCTTTCCAAAACATTCTTATAAAATTGAGATGTCACTTTTGGTTTTCTCTTTTTAACTATTACTAGGTTACATGAGTAAATTGAGGTAAAGTTTATTTAACTTTAAGATGTTAAATATACTTTTTTTTTAAAATTTAGCAAATCACTAAGGAATTAGAATTTGAATTAAACATTATAATTGTTATAGAAGACATGATTTATCTCTTTTTACTGTTACTTTTTTTTATGTCTAGCATATTTGTAAAGATGCCTTAGAAAAAGAACCATGGAGAAGTATGTTAGACTACAGAAGATTGGAGAAGGTTCATTTGGAAAAGCCATTCTTGTTAAATCTACAGAAGATGACAGACAATATGTTATCAAGGAAATTAACATCTCAAGAGTAAGTGTATTTTAATCTTGCTTCTTCCAGGATCTAATAAAAAAATGAATTAGTATGTTTTTAGTTTGGTTACACAAGTAATAGTTTGGTTACAGTAGGGCTCTTTGTTGGAGAATTTAAAAAATATATAGTAAGGTATAACTTAAAGTGAATGACTGCCATAATCCCAAGGAGAACCACTAATTTCAGAATAGTCTGTATATCCTTTTAGATTTTTTTCTATAATGTGTGCTTGTGTTTAATGTATTAGAAAAATATACCTACTGTTCTGTAACTTCATCTAGTTTTGACATCTTAAAATGTTCTTACTTTTAGGTTCCCCTCATTCATTTTTAACTTCTTGCTATATTTTGTTGATTGGACTGTATTGGTGCGATTATTTTTGTAACTACTCTCATTGATGACTTTTAGGTTGTTTAGTTTAGACTTAACTTACTATTTTCTTTTTTTTCCCTCCCAATTAAGATGTCTAGTAAAGAAAGAGAAGAATCAAGGAGAGAAGTTGCAGTATTGGCAAACATGAAGCATCCAAATATTGTCCAGTATAGAGAATCATTTGAAGGTCAGATAAATTTTGCAAGAGAGTTCAAAAGAAATCCTAAGCTATTCATAACTTTGGATTTTTTCCTTATACGGAGTCTTTTTGTGACTGTATTCTAAGGAGAAAAGAATATAATTTTTGCTTCAGTACATATGCATATGAATATCAGCTTGATTGTAGGATAATACTGATATCACACTGTCCCTGTATAGTTTAATCTGGCTCCCTGTTATTAGTCATTGCTTAAAAAGAAGCAATGTAGTAAGTGCAAGAATTTGGACAAAGCAAGAATAGTAATTGTATTAGTCCATTTATGTTGCTTATAACAAAATACTTGGGACTGGGTAATTTGTAAGAAAACAAAATTTATTGCTTACAGATTCAGAGGATGGGAAGTCCAAAGTCCAGGGAACACATCTGGTAGTGGTGACAATGACCCAAGGGTCTCACATGACAGAAAATGGCAAGGGGGGGGGCTTTTTTCTCTTTAAAGCCCTCAGAACCATACCCATGACTACCATTAAATCTTTCACTATGTCAGGATCGTCACAATCTAATCACCTTTTCAAGGCTCCACCTTTCAATTACCGTAATAGGATTTACCACCCTCTTAATGTTGTTATAGTGGGGACCAAGCCTCCAACACATTAAACTTGGAGGGACACAAATCAGTCCACTGCATTCTGCCCCTGGCCCCCCCAAATTCATGTCCTTCTCACAGGTAAATACATTTGCTTCATCCCCAGAGTCTTAACTTTTTACAATTCAAAAGTCCAAAGTCTTGGGTCCCATCTGTGAAATCAAAACAAGTTATCTACTTCCAAGATACAGCGGTAGGATAAACATAGGGTACAGTTTCCTGCTGAAAAGGGAGAAATAGGTTGAAAGAAAGGGGTAACAGGTCCTAAGCAAGTCTAAAATCCAGCAGGGCAGGCATTAAATGTCAAAGCAGGTGAATCATGTACTTTCTGTTTTTGTTTTTTGGATTTTTTAAAAAAAATTTTACTTCTCAAAATACATTGTACTTGATTTTCATGCCCCTTTACTCGTTCCTCTCCACCCCCTCCCGCACCCCCACATCATATCTGTTCACTTGACTTAAATAGTTCAAGGAATTTTTGTGGTTATTCTGTCTTCTTCCCTCCCTCACTCTTTATTTGTTTGTTTGTTTATTTATTTTTAACTCACACAAATAAGTGAGAACATGTGGTATTTCTCTTTCTGTGCCTGACTGGTTTCACTTAATATAATTTTGTCTGAGTCCATCCATGTTATTGTGAATGGTAGTATTTCATTCTTTTTTATAGCAGAGTAGTATTCCATTGTGTACATGTACCACAGTTTCTTTATCCACTCATCAGATGATGGATATTTGGGCTTGTTTCAGCTCTTGCCTATTGTAAGTAGAGCTGCAATAAACATTGGAGTACAGTTATCCCTTCGGCATGATGATTTCCATTCCTCCAGGTATATTCCCAGCAGTGGAATCGCTGGGTCATATGGTAGATCTATCTGTAATTGTTTGAGGAACCTACATATCTTTTTCCATAAAGGCTGCACCGTTTTGCAGACCCACCAACAATGAATAAGAGTTCCTTTTTCTCCGCAACCTCTCCAGCACTTAACATTCACAGTCTTTTGGATATTAGCCATCCTAACTGGGGTGAGATGGTATCTCAATGTGGTTTGATTTGCATTTCCCAAATGCTGAGTGATGTTGAGCATTTTTTCATCTGTCTGTTGGCCATTCGTATATCTTCCTTTGAAAATGTCTGTTCAGCTCTTTTGCCCTTTTTTTAATTGGCTTATTTGTTTTTTTGCCGTAAAGTTGTTTCAGTTCCTTGTATATTCTGGATATTAATCCTTTGTCAGATTTATATTTTGCAAATATTTCCTTCCACTCTGTTGGTTGTTTTTTTACTCTGTTGATTGTTTCTTTTGCTGTGCAGAAGTTTTTATTTTGATATAATCCTATTTGTTTATTTTACCTTTATTTCCTGTGCTTTTTGGGTTCTAGTCATGAATTCTGTACCCACTCCTACTTCCTGAAGTGTTTCTCCTATGTTTTCTTTAAGGAGTTTTTTTTGTTTCAGTATGTATATATATATATATTTTTTTTTTTTCCTTTTTGTCTTTTTTACTGACCGGTAACGGGATCGCAACCCTCGGTGTTGCGCCCGCACCGCACTCAGCCAGTGAGCGGGAACCGGTATCCACATGGGATCCGAACCCTCGGCGGGAGCGCCGCCGCGCTCCCAAGTGGCGCACTTGCGCCACCGGGCCGGCCCTCAGTATGTATATTTAATTCTTTAATCCATTTTGAGCTGATTTTGGTATATGATGAGAGGTAAAGGTCTACGTTCATTCTCCTACATATGAGTATCCAGTTTTCCCAGCACCACTTGTTGAAAAGGCAGTCTTGAATCATGTACTTTGACTTCATGTTTTATGTCCTCTGCAGTCTGGTGCAGGGGTTGGGTTCCCAAGTCATTGGGCAGCTCTGCTCCTATGGTTTTTCTGACATCAGTCTGTGCTTCAGCTTTCCCAGGCTGGCATTCCACTTTGATAGCTCCACAAGTCTGGGGTCTCAATGGTGGTCCCACTCCCTTAGCTCCACGAGGCATGGTGCTGCTGCAACTCCAACCCCACATTTCTGCTCAACATTGCTCTAATGAAGGCTCTCTGTGGTGACTCCACCCTGTTACAGATCTCTTCCTGGGTCCCCAGGCTTTTCCACACATCTTTTTTTTTTCTTTTTGTCTTTTTTACTGACCAGTAACGGGATCGCAATCCTCGGTGTCGCGCCCGTACCGGGTACCGGCAACAGGATCGCAACCCTCGGTGTTGTGCCCGCACTGCGCTCAGCCACGGAGCGGGAACCGGTCTCCACATGGGATCCGAACCCTCAGCGGGAGCGCCGCCGCGCTCCCAAGCGGCACACTCTCCAGTGCGCCACCGGGCCGGGCCTCCACACATCTTTTGAAATTGGGGTGGAGGCTCCCAAGTTTCCAAAGCTGTGGCATTCTGTGAGCCTGCAGACTTAAAAACAAGCTGCCAAGCCTTCTGCTTGTATCTTCTGAAACTGTGGGTCCAGCCATGCCTGAGGCCAATTTAGCCAAAGCTAGAGCAGCTGGGATGTGGGAAGCCCATCCTGAGGTGGCCCTGGGCATCAAGCCTGTGGAGGGCACCTCAGGCCTCTTTCCTGAGACCATTCTGTCTCCCTAGGCCTTTGGGCCTGTGATAGAAGGGGCAGCCTCGAAGACTTCTTAAATACCTTCACGGCCTTTTTCCCTTCTCTTGATAATTCTTTTCTTCTGTCCTAATCTCCTAATCTCTTTAGCAAATGGTCCCCGGGTTATACCCGAGCTATGGCCAGGCTGAAAGACTTCTGCTTTTTCGCTTTTCTCTGCTTTCTTTTGAATTATAAATTCTGGCTTTTCTTTATGCCTTTTCTGCCCTAACTCCTCATAGGCTGTTTGAAGTAGCCATGCAGCTTCCTGAATGCTTTGCTGCTTAGAAATTTCTTTTGCCAAATACCCTGGTTCAGCATCTTTAAGTTTCCACATTCCGTAAAACTTTTGGGCATGAAGAGAATGCAGCAAAGTTCCTTGCCAGTTCGTAGGAAGGGTGATCTTTGCCCCAGTTTCTACTAAGTCCCTTTTCATTTACATCTGAGATCTCAGAATGGCCTTTACTGTCCATATTTCTATCAGCATTCTGCTCACCACCATTTAGCCAGTCTGTAAGAACTTCTGAATTTTCCCTTGTCTTTTTTTTTTTTTTTTTTTGTCTTTTGTCTTTTTCTGTGTCCGGCAACGGATCGCAACCCTCAGTGTTGCCCCCGTACCGGACCGGGGACCGGCAACGGGATTGCAACCCTCGGTGTTGCTCCCGCGCCTCGCTCAGCCAGTGAGCGGGAACTGGTCTGTATGTGGGATCCGAACCCTCGGGCGGGAGCGCCGCCGCACTTCCCAAGTGGCGCACTATCCATTGCGCCACCTGGCCGGCCCCTTCCCTTGTCTTTTTGTCTTCTGAGTCCTCCAAACTCCTCCAACCCTTTTTCCAACACCCAATTCCAAAGCCACTTCCACATTTCCAAGTATTTGTTATAAGCAACACCCCATTTCTATGGTACCAATTTCCTGTGTTAGTCTGTTTCTGTTACTTGTAGCAAAATACTTGGAACTGGGTAATTTGTAAGAAAATGAAATGTATTGCTTACAGTTTCAGAGGCTGGAAGTCAAAAGTCCAGGGAACACATCTGGTGGTGGCGACAGTGACCCAAGGGTCTCACATTACAGAAAATGGCAGAGCAGAGAGAGAGAGAGAAAGAGCACTTCATGTGCCCTCCCTTTAAAGCCCTCAAAACCATGCCCATGACCACCATTAAATCATTCACTGTGGGGCCGGCCCGTGGCTCACTCGGGAGAGTGCGGTGCTGATAACACCAAGGCCCCGGGTTCGGATCCCATATGGGAATAGCCGGTTCACTCACTGGCTGAGTGTGGTGCTGACAACACCAAGTCAAGGGTTAAGATCCCCTTACCGGTCATCTTTAAAAAAAAAAAAAAAAAAAAAAATCATTCACTGTGGCAGGATCCTCACAATCTAATCATCTCTTCAAGGCCCCACCTCGCCCTTACCATAATAGGATTTCCCACCCTCTTAACACTCTCACAGTGGGGACCAAGCTTCCAACACATTAAACTTTGGTGGTGGGGGTGGGGGGGGACACAGTTCAATCCACTGTAGTAACTTACGTACTTTTAAATTAAACTTCCTTGAAGTGCTGTCACCACTACCCCTGACAAAATGTTCTGATTTTTAACAAGTAACCTACTCATTAGTATTCTGTTCTGTATTTCATTAATATAATATTGAGTTATATTGAAAGTTTTCTCAAGCTCTTAAAATGTTATATTTGATGATGTAGGAAGGAAGATAAGGAAAGCTTCTCTAAAGGCTCGTCAAAATAGTTTATTGAATTCCTACCCAAATACCATTTCCATTTTCATCATAAATCCCAATAAATTATAAAATAAATAATTTAGATCAAAAATAAAAGACAGCTGAAATGACTATTTCAGGGTCATATCACATACCAGTTTCAGAGTCTGAATTAGAGCTAAAATAACTGTTCCCAGATGAACTCAATATCTACTAAAGTAGAACATACTTTCTTAAAAATATGTTTTAATGTCATAAGATACTCATCTTATTTATTTTCTTTCTTTTTTTTTTTTTTTTGTGACCGGTAAGGGGATCGCAACCCTTGGCTTGGTGTCGCCCGCACCGCGCTCAGCCAGTGAGCGCACCGGCCATCCCAATATAGGATCCGAACCCGTGGCGGGAGCGCCGCTGTGCACCCAAGCGCCACACTCTCCTGAGTGTGCCACAGGGCCGACCCAGCTTATTTATTTTCTTATGAGGCAGTAAAATGATTTATATCTGATGTGAAAGGGTACAATGTTAACTATTCCTTCTCAGGACCTTGAGTTTTTTTTCTTTCTCCTCGCATCTATCTTTTAGTTTCTTTTTTCTTTCATCATCAATATTTTAATATTCAAGTTAAAAGATTTTGAATTTGTGTTGACATATTCTAGCAGATGTTTTGTATTTCTGTTGACTGCTTCACTTAGAAACATCTGAATGATTCAAAAAAAGAGTGGCATATGCTTCAAATAAGGTTTTATTAATACTGTTACTTGATTTTAAAGGAATACATGCTCATAGTAAACATATTCAAAAAGTATAAACATGCATGACTAAAAGTTAATTCTGTTTCTCCCAATCCACCTTCATTCCCACTCCCTAGGGATAAGTATTGTTAATAACTATGTGTTTATTCTTTCCAAGGGTACTTCAAAAAGTTGGGAGAAAAGTAGAATTAAAAGATAAAATGAATTTTTCCATGAACTTTTTGAAGTACCCTAGTATTTTCTGTGCCTATGAAAAACATATACCTCTAAAAAGTTGGGAGAAAAGTAGAATTAAAAGATAAAATGAATCTTTCCATGAACTTTTTGAAGTACCCTAGTATTTTCTGTGCCTATGAAAAACATATACCTCTAGCTCTAAAAGTATAAAAATGAGTGAGATCATATATATGTATTTCTGCATCTTGTTTTTTTCACTTTATATCTCATGGATATCGTTACCAGACAACAGTGGTCTGTCCCTCTGAGAGCACAAAACCACCAAGACCAGAGTAGGAGGAAAAGGCTTTATTACCTGCAAGTAAGGAGAACACTGGGGATCGCTCCCAAAGCAGTGTCTCCCCAAATAAGGGAAAGTGTCATCTTATATAACCAGAGTTCTCACCCAAGTTCTCATTTTGGGCTTCTCATTTAAATGAAGGATACAAGCATATTCACTTTGTATTAGTTGCCTGTGGTTAGTTCACTGGTCAGTTTTGAAGCCAAATTTGCATTTGGACAAGGGAAGGAATGTAACCTTTGGGCAACGATGGGATCTCAGGAAGTTATCACACAGGCTAAATCTTGAGCCCTGGGCTAGTAAAGGTTACAGTCCATAGGTGGCAAATTGAGACTTATGTTGTGGTGTCCCGTGACAAAACAGTGACAGATAGGTGTGGAGATCCTGGCTCAGCCTTAGGTGGAGATTCACCAGAGTTCATCTCTGGAGCCTATATTTCAGTTTCAGCCAATCTATTTTGAGGGCAGTCTAGGTCATGACTTCCTACCACCTTCAGCAAGAACAGAAACTCAGAACAAAAGGTTATGACCAGTTCACTTTCTGTTTGAACTTTTTAGCAGTGGCAAGCAGCCTGGGCATTTAGGAGACCCTGGACCCTAGGTTACAATACCTTTCCATGTCAACATATATCAGTGCACCTCATTCTTTACAGCTATCTTGTAACTGCTGTGGTATATTCCATTGTATGTGTTATATGGGTCTACCACTCTTCAGCCAGCTTTCTATTGTGAACACTTAGGTTGTTTTTAGTTTTTCACTATTACAGATAACATCACAGTGAATATGCTTGTACAGGTGTCTTTGTGTACTACAGTAGTATTGCTATAGGAGTAGAATTGTTAGGCTAAAGGGAATGAGAATTCTTGTCTCGGGATCTACAACCCTGACTTATAAGTATATTCTAAAATTTATATGACATAATTTTATCTGTGATTCTACATATGTTTCTGCTTTACCTGAATCATTTTCTCATTTTATTCCATGTAGCCCTTTGGACTTCTCTTTAATTTCTCATCGAGCTTTTGGGAATTCTAAAATATTTAATTGTTCTTTGGAATCAATAAAAATTATTTACATAGACAAAACATTTTAAATTTATCAATTTTTTAAAAATAAGTTGCTTAAAAAATGCCAATTTTGACATTATTTTGAATGCCTGCCATGAAAGATGAGGAAGTTAGTGTATTTATAGTTTGTCTCCACTGGCTGATTTTTGTTCATCTTGACATGGTAAAAATAATAATTTCTTTTGTTCTCAGGTTATAATTGTTACAGTTGTTTGTCCTTGATTCTATATATAGACAGATTCAATTCCTATTGTTTGTTCTTTTATATACCTTAGTATCCCCATGCCTGAGTTATTCTAATTCATCTCTCAGTTGGCTAGATTTCATTAATTTTTTTTTCATGAAGGGCTTATGGATACTGTATTCCCTCAATGCCATTAATATTTGCATTCCTGAGAGTATCTGACTGATAGCTTTACATGTCAATAAGTATCTTTGATAATCCTTTTCCCCTTATAAACACATTTTGCCTTCTTGCATTGAATGTTTCTGTAGAAAAGTTTGAGTCCAGCATAATGCGCTTCCTCTTCACGAATGTAATTTGCTTACATTTCCTTGATGCCCAAAGACTCTTTCTTTAGGGTTGAGATTTACTGGAATATGACTTAGTATTGATAGTTCTTTTTTTTTTTTTTTTTTTTTTTTTTTTTTT
>NW_007729133.1:230057-231950 GCF_000696425.1 Galeopterus variegatus
TGCCATTAATATTTGCATTCCTGAGAGTATCTGACTGATAGCTTTACATGTCAATAAGTATCTTTGATAATCCTTTTCCCCTTATAAACACATTTTGCCTTCTTGCATTGAATGTTACTGTAGAAAAGTTTGAGTCCAGCATAATGCGCTTCCTCTTCACGAATGTAATTTGCTTACATTTCCTTGATGCCCAAAGACTCTTTCTTTAGGGTTGAGATTTACTGGAATATGACTTAGTATTGATAGTTCTTTTTTTTTTTTTTTTTGTCTATTTCGTGACCGGTAAGGGGATCGCAACCCTTGGCTTGGTGTCGCCCGCACCACGCCCAGCCAGTGAGCGCACCGGCCAGTCCTATGTAGGATCTGAACCCGCGGCGGGAGCGTCACTGCGCTCCCAGCGCTGCACTCTCCAGAGTGCGCCACGGGGCCAGCCCAGTATTAATAGTTCTGAATCTGTTTCTCTTGGAATATTTTGTACACTTTCTACAGATTCTGGTTTTTCTGTGATGCAGGAAAACTTCCATTTCACTATATTGCAAAAATCCATATATACCTTAATATAAGGAAAAATATTCCCCAAATCATTTGCCATACAGTTGTCCTACCTTATAAACTAATTCTTTCTTATAAAATCTCCCATAGTACAAGATGTGCTCTCAAAAATATTGCATACATTAAGTAATAAAATGCTTTTTGGGAGAAGTTTTCACTGAGTTTTGGATGCTTTTAGAGGTCCTCAGGCATAATCAGTTTTAGAAAGACATCAAAGAAATTTAATATTGATGTCATAATTTCAGGTATTAGATACTATTGTAAGTAAGCCTTCTAAAGTCACTTAAAAAGAAATGTGGTAATGTGACAATCATGTATATAGCCCTCTAGGATGATGATTTTTTTAAGCCCCAATATTATGCATATAGTAATTAGTACATGGGAAAAAAATTCTAGTAGCAACATATAGATTAAAAAGTGCTCTCTTTCCTTCTGTTAACTTAAAAGGAAATGAAGACCTTATATATTAGAAAAACTGATAGGTGAATCAGTAAAAGATATTGATTTGAAGATGCATGTGAAGACTTTGGATAAAATTCTTTCATAAAACATTAGAGTGAGGAGAAAAAAATTTCCAAATATATTTAACTTAAAATGTAAATACATAATTAGATTACAATATTAAATATTATAATTAAATATTTGACTATTTCATCTGCATTCCTAATATTTATAGATGCATATGGGTAAAAATTTTGATCTTATCATTGGGAAAATAAGGGATTGCCTTGTATTACTGTATATCTGTATGTTTATGTGTGGTATACATTTTTATTTCCTCTACTTCCATAATTTATGTATTATTCTCTTTTTGGTTGTCTGTAGCTATTATCTTCTAATTGCCTTCTTTTTTTGTATCTTTAATGAAAGCTTTTCAATCTCATATATTAGATAGGGGTTGGCATTCTATTTGTTCCCCATTGCTGCCACCAAAATCTAACTACCTACCAGAAGAAAGCATTTCTTGGTTGCTAAATTTGGTTTGCTTTTGGCAGCAGGTAACAGAAAATCTGACCGATACTGAAGTATCGGTCAAGTGAAAAGATATTTAATTTTCTCACCTAACAAGAAGTCTTAAGTTAAACAGACCTTTAACAGGGCCTATATGGCAGGACCAACATCCAGGCTCTTTCAGTCATTCTGCTCTGTCATTGTTAGTATGTAAGTTTTTCAGCCTAATGCTTTTCACCTTGTCCCAAGATGGCTCTTGCAATTCCAGGCACATGTCTGCATCCAAAGCCAAAAGATGTGAGGAAATGGTGGCAAAGCAGGTCTGGTCTTGAGTCTCTTCCTTTTTTTTTTTTTTTTTTTTTTTTTTTTTCTTTTGTCTTTTTCCGTGTC
>NW_007729133.1:232798-257195 GCF_000696425.1 Galeopterus variegatus
AGCGCCGCCGCGCTTCCCAAGCGGCGCACCATCCAGTGCGCCACCGGGCCGGCCCGAGTCTCTTCCTTTAATCAAACAAGCAAATGCTTTCTCAGAAACAACTCTTCAGAGTTCCACTTGATCTTATTGGCCAAAGTGGGTCAGATGACCATTTCTAACTGTAAGGGAAAATGAAAATTAGAATATCTGGCTTTTTTTCACCTTCTAAAGTGAGAGGTAGTGAAGGGAGAAGTGTTAGAACTGGCTATTAGGTTAGCCAGCCAACAATGCATTCTTCGCTAATTGGTTGTAACTCATATCCCCATTACTGTTTTTCTGTTAAACTCTTGGTTATTCTCTAATATGCAATGAGCTTTTGTCACTTGGCTTACAGCCTTTTTTTGCCCCAACTTCAAGCAGTTTCTAGGTGGTGGTGGTTTTTTGTTTTTTGGAGGTGCTTCCTCCAATAGTGCACAAGCCCATTGATGATAAGAGTAGTGTCTTGTATTTCTGTATCTCTAGCATCTTGTGCAAAGTGCCTGGCATATAATTAGTGCTTAGATATTTAAATGTTTGAAAGAATACAAAACAAATTAGTACTTTCCTCACAAACCTTTCCATTAACCTTACATTTTAAATAAGTATTTATCCCCCAAATCAATAATAAACGTCTAAGCAGCAGAAAACATTTCACAGTACGGGTAGTAAAGCTGAAACGTTTTACTTCCCCTCTCCCCTCTCTCACTTACTCACATACTTTTTGTTTTTATCTTTTGATGGTTTTACTTATCTTTTGACACATGCACAATGAAAAGTTTGTTTTCTGTTGCTATCCGTGAACCACCTATGTTTCATTCTTGGAGTTAACCACTGTTATCACTATCTTCTGTTTCCTTCTAGAAACAGTCTAAGCACTAATAAGCATGCATACATTATAGCATGCTGTATGCAATGTTTTGCTTTTTGTTTCTTATGCTACATAAGTGGTATATTATACTGTTTTCAAGAGGTTTTTTTCACGTGTGTATTTGGATGATCTTTCCATGTCATTCATGAAGAGTCCTGCAGCTTCTTAGTTAGCTTAATCAGATAGGTTCCCAATCCCGATGGCACATTACAAGCAGTACATCTAAACAGTGTATGAGGACCACAGGTGATGAGACCACCACAAAATGTAAGAAATAAATATTGCTGGAAATAAGGCCATTGCTCAGATAGTAAAAGAAATGAGAACTGGGAAACAGTTCTTTAAGTTATGATACCCTCACTAGTAAGTAGTAAGAAGTAATATCAGCCACTGTTCCTTACTTGAGAAGAAGTAGGGGGTGGAGAGAATGATTAATGATTAGAAGTGTTCTAGTCCTTTCTACCCAGGGAGAGAGGTACGGAAGTCCGTTTCTCTGTGGACTAAGACATAAGGGTGAATGGCACTGTGCCCCATTTTCATGTTTGTTCACAAATTATACACAAAGGGTCTTCAAAAAGTTCATGGAAGGGGCTGGCCCGGTGGTGCACTCGGTAGAGTGCAGCGCTTGGGAGCGCGGTGGCGCTCCCACCGAGGGTTCGGATCCCATATAGAGACCGGTCTGCTCACTGGTTGAGTGCGGTGTGGGCACGACACCGAGGGCTGCGATCCCGTTGCCGGTCGCGGTATGGGCGCGACACCGAGGGTTGCGATCCCGTTACCGGTCACAGAAAAAGACAAAAAGGAAAAAAAAAAAAAGTTCATGGAAGATTCATATTATCTTTTTTTTTTTTTTGTGGCTGGCCTGTACAGGGATCTGAACCCATGATTTTGGTGTTACCAGCACCACGCTCTCCCAAGTGAGCTAAACAGCCAGCCCTGTATTATCTTTTAATTCTGTTTTTCTACAAACTTTTTGCAGTACACTCATACAAATTTTTTAAAAAGAGAGTAAAATCAAAGCTCCAAGAGGGTAGAGACTGTGTCCTATTCACTGTTGGATCCTCAAGAGTTCATCACAGCATTTATTATTGTATTGTTTAATTAGTAATTGATACAAGTGGACAAAACAAAGCTGAAAATTAATAGTCAGTTGGAAACTAAGATAACCCATCTCTGATGAATTGGTGGAAAAACATGATTTTATATATGACATTTAAAGAAATGTATCTATTGAATGAAATCCAGTATATCTATCTGCATTTTGACTATATTCCAGAGATGTTTAGTTCAATTTGAACACTACTATCCAATAGAATGGTATATTCTTGGTAGAAAAATAATAATAGAGCTGCCTGTGAACCTAAGTCATTGTACAATCTGTATGACCAGTATATCCTGACTTTGTACTCTAAATCTTTTGAATGTAGTTCTGGTTTTTTTGTTGGGTTTTTTTTTTTTTTTTTTTTTTTTTTTTGGCTTAGCTGCTACTTTTTAGTAAACCTTTAAGTACCTTTTCTTTAGATATGCTTTCGATATACCTTTTAAAAATGGAATGTAATGTTTATTTTTTGTAGAAAATGGCTCTCTCTACATAGTGATGGATTACTGTGAAGGAGGGGATCTGTTTAAACGAATAAATGCTCAGAAAGGCATTTTGTTTCAAGAGGATCAGGTAAGTTAGTATGTAGGAGATTGACTCTTACTCTGTTCTTGAGAAAGAGTTCAAAGTTTTTATTTACATATGTATTTCTTTTTAACTGCAAATGCTAATTATAATTACTAGGACTGGACCGGCCCGTGGCTCACTCGGGAGAGTGTGGTGCTGATAACACCAAGGCCATGGGTTCGGATCCCATATAGGGATGGCCGGTTGCTCACTGAGTGAGCTTGGTGCTGACAACACCAAGTCAAGGGTTAAGATCCCCTTACCGGTCATCTTTTAAAAAAAATAAAAAATAAAAAATAAATAAAAATAATTACTAGGACAGTTTGGTATCAAATCCAGTATCTTAGTCACATTTCTGTCTAGTTAGCGCCCACCTTTGTTCAGTTCCCCATCTCATTTCTAGTTTATAATAATATGTTGTTATATGTGTAATATATGTTATGTCCTGTGCATATGTGTATAAACATTTATCTATGTATATAACTTAATTATTTATTAGAACTGGTTAATTATTCTTTATTCTGTTGTATCCTGGCTTACTGCTGCGCCAGACCATGTCTTCCTAAAATGTAGTTGTGCTGTGGAACTTCAGCTATAGAAGCCTTGCATTGGCAACTGCATTAAATCTAGGCTCTGTTTGGATTTCAAGGATTTCTAAAATATAGCCCTGCTCTATCTAAGCCGACTTATTTTTTTCTATTATTCCTTAATCTGCACCCCTTTTCATTTATTTTAACAGATATTTTTGTGTGTGTAGTTTGTGTTAGGCACTGGGCCATGTGTTTGTACATCTCCTCCTCCTTTCTGTGTATTTATTCTGATTATTTCCTTTATTTTGGTAATGCCTTCCCCCCAACTCTCTGTTACTAATGTTCTGCCATTTTTTAAAATCTCATTCAAGTTCTTTAAATTTTCTATAAGTAATCTTCTGTGATCTTTCCTTTCTCTAAATTCTTGTCACATTTCTCATTATCACCCACTCTTATTTTTAATTGCATGCTTTTTCATAGGATAATGGGGGGAGCACTGTGCTAGGAATGTGGCATTTGTTATCTCCTTAAATTCTTAAAACACCATGAATTAGTGTAGTTTTTTCTATTTAATAGATAAGGAATCAAAGAGAGGTTAAGTAACTTGCCTAAAATCATGTAGTCAGTGTTTGAACTGGCTTCTAACTCCAAAGTTTATAGAATTTTCTTTTTACAAATTTAAAATAAATTGTAAAAGTATTAAAATATTAAAAAATTGAAAGTCTTCTTTCCCCATTGTTCTGTCCCTGAGATTACCATTGTTTTTAGTTTAGTGTATTCTTCCAAGTTTTCTTTTTCATACTTGCACATGTACATGTATACATCAAGACATGCACATTTAGAAATGGGATATTATATATGCCATGCACTATCTTGCTTTTGTCATTTAAAAATTTATCTTGGTTATCTTTACATGTCAGTCCATATAGATCAGTTACATTAGTTTTAATAGCTGCATTATATTCGATTCCAGCAAAACCTTGTGCTTTTTTGTTTCTTTTTTCTCTTTTATCCTAATACCCCATTTCCATTCTCTGTGTTTTAATGTATATCTCTATGTTCTTTGGCAAAATGACTGTCATTGTTTTAGATACATGTTTAGATACATACATGTTGTTGTGTTATATCTCATTCAGTTTTACTTTTTTTCTTAAGTACCGTGTTTCTGATCCATCTGTTTTTGTAGGTGTGCATCAGTTGCTTCTAACTACAATATGATGCTCCATGGTATTCATCCTAGTCTACACTTACTTCTACTGCATCGTGTACTCTTCTTAAAGTACTCTGAATATTTTCACATTAGAATTATTTTCTCTGTTAGGTCATAATTTAATGTAGAGAGAGATCAGTTTTTGCTTATGTCATCTTAAGGTACTTAGGAAAGTGTGTCTATGGTAGGCACCAAATTGGTTTACCTTATCAGTTGATTGATTATACTTTAGAGATGGGGACTTTTAGATCCTTGGCAATAACTTGAAAATATGGTAAAATCAGATCTTGAGGTGTGTGTGTGTGTGTGTGTGTGTGTGTGTGTGTGTATATATATGTATATATTTTGAGGTATATTTTAATTAAGTACTCTGTAGGGTTAAGTCATATTTCTGTGTATATGTATATATTTTGAGGTATATTTTAATTAAGTACTCTGTAGGGTTAAGTCATATTTCTCAAGCTTTACTTACCTCCTTAGTTTCCACAATTATGCCCACTAGAAAGAACACAGAACTTGGAGTAAGAAGACATGGGTTTGAGTCCTTGCTCTACTTATCAGCTTGGGAATTGTTAACAAGTTACTTAACTATTCTGAGACTACTTCCTCATTTGTTACTAGGAAGGTACCTACTATGTGACTGACATCACTGTTGTGGTAAAGGTCAAATAGTAATGTATGTTAGTGTATAAAGTGCTATTTTTATTTGAACTTTATCAGATATGTTCCATTGCTTGTACTTATTTTTATTCATTTGTCCCTAATGAACTTTAAAATATTTGCTGTAAAATGCCGTGACATTCCACTATAAAGTCCACTGATATTCTGTAGATTTGATTCCACTGTAGGATAAATACTCTTAGTACATAATGATATGTGTGTGTGTGTGTGTACACGTAAGTGTTTATGTCTTCTTGTCTTTGAAATTATTATGGAGATCTATATAGTTTGTCCATCTCTGAGATTATTCAACATAAGTGACAAAAATTTAGCAAATCTTTCTTTTAAGTTAATAGCATTTTTCTACCCTTCTTTTGTTAGCTCGAATAAGGATGTTATTTATTTTAGCCTATTTGAAATGGGAAGAGGTCATTTAAATTACTTTCTGGGCTTTGAAGGAGTAAAACTTAGAGGCCAGAGGCCAGCTCTGTTAGGCTGTGGGTTAGCATTAGTCTGAGATGGTTTTGTTCATTTACAGAATGGAAGTAGAGAACAAGAACGCCTGTGAAACAAAGTAATTCTTCAACTATTTAAGCCATTTTCTGCAGTGATACTTCCTTCTTTGCATCTTTATTGGGCAAAAATCTAGTTGAGAAGCAATGTGACTAAGTCTATGACTTTTAATCAGTAGTAAATAACAAGATGAACTAAGTACATCCTACACAATCATTGTGTGGCCTTTGCCCACACAGATATTAAAAAGATATGCAACTAACTATTTTTGCCTCATCTCCGATTTTTGGATAAAATTTCTGTTAGTTTCCCTTTTGTGATCATAAATAATTTTCACATATATATTCTTGATCAAAAGAAAGCCTGGTCTCATGAGGGTTGGCCTTAATATTTCAGTGTAGCAGGAGTGGTAATTAAGCGTATTGGCCTTGCATTTGCTCTGAGAACCTAAAGCCTTCTAGTATCAAAGAACTACTAAGGCTGCAGAGTTGATTTTTGTCTGGAAGTTTTCGTAAGGAATTTGGGATTGGATTTTTAAAAACTTGTATTATTTGTTTTTCTATCCCAAGGCCAGGAAACCAGGCCCAATACATTCTTCACCAGATTTCACCTGCACTACCTGTACATTTAGGTGAATGGTTTTCTTCTTGATAGTCTCCAAATTTACCAATGTCCCTGGTTCCCAGGAAGTGACTCTCACAACCTATGACATTGGGACCCTGTAAGTTAGGTACCAGGCCAGTTTCCTGTCACTGCTGCATAGGAATTGGTTCCACATAAATTACTTAGTAATGACCTTGTCATAACTGATTAAAAGAAAACCATCTCAAATAAGACACTACAGGTGTGGCCTTGATTGCATAATTGATTTGTCCAATTGCATCTCACTAAAGAGGAGAGTATAGATAGATTTCTATTGAACCCATGAAAGTGACAGTATTGTCCTGAAAAGTAAAATTATTTGTTTCTGAATTCTGAGTAGATCATTGAAAATCAAGTATTAGTTTAAGTCTGCAATATCATAATCTACTAAATTGAGGATTAGAGATAGCTTAAGAAGAAAGAAAAAGGGCTTCCTTATATATTCATTAAATATGGAAGATTGGAAATAATACCAGTCATATTCCAAACAAATAACCACAGTTTACTTTTGTTTTTTCAGTTCAGTCATTCCTAGCAATTCCTATTCTGCTGAGTCTTGGGTCAAGCAGTATGTTTACATGATGTATGTGAGTTTCTAGACTAAGAAAGTCTTAGAAATCTTGGCTCAGTCTAAGTGATGTCAGTTAGAGCCCTGTACCCAAGAGTCTATTTTTTGGAGTATCAGTAGTTCAGTGTACCTAGTATAGTTCTTTTCAGGGGCCTTCTGGCAGGCATCAAGAAACGTTGATAATGAGACTGAAAGGCTGTAGTTAATTTATTATTGTAACCAATAATAGAATAAAATTTTCTATTGGGGTAGAATACACAAGTATTTGAAAAGAGCTTGATGAATGTTTTCCTTAAGAATCAGTGACAGCAAAGTCACTGAAAAATCTCCAAGACCTTCCCAGAAAGCATGCATTTTCTTTTTTAAAAAGATGACCGGTAAGGGGATCTTAACCCTTGACTTGGTGTTGTCAGCACCACACTCAGCCAGTGAGCGAACCGGCCATCCCTATGTGGGATCCGAACCCGGGGCCTTGGTGTTATCAGCACCGCACTCTCCCGAGTGAGCCACGGACCGGCCTGCCTGATCACTTTCATTAAAGGTTTCTAGTCTCAAACTGCATCACAATACTAAAGTCTGATCCCATGACCCGGAGAGGTAAGCAAGCAGAGCACCAGGCTGGTTCTCAGGAAGGCTCAGTTATTCACATTCTGCCTGTAAGTGTGTCATCTAAAACATCCATTTAAATCCTAAAAATCTGTATTCTCACAAAAATAAAGGAAGTGGACTAGATGAGCTTTAAGTCTCCTTTAAAATCTAACACTGAATCTAAATCTTTTTTTAAAGAATTAGAATGAATTGTTTTAAACCTTCCTAAACACTTGTACTTTGTCTCTCTCTCATAAAGCAATTCTTTGAAGGTGTAACGACCTGGGAAAGAAATTGTGTCCATCCCATTAATTTCATTAAGGGCCTGCATTTTCTGAAATATTTATGTTAATAGTATTTTACCTAAACAAACTTAGGAAAGGCCAAGCATCTTTTCTGATTTGGCAAGTCTTCCCAGGCAGCTCTTATAACAGTGTTGAGCTAATTAATAGTTATAGTGAGAGGTATCCCAAAATTTTATTTTCTTTGTAAATTTAGTATCCAGTCTTGGGAAGGCAAAATCTAAAGAGTTGTCAGAGATTTGGTCACTTGATTACAATAAGATCATGTGTGCCTGAAAAACAGTATTTGGTTACCTATTTAATTAAAGTGACAAAATATTTTAAAATAAATATAGATGAAGGTAAAATAATCATAAGAATCCTTAGCTGCCTTTATAGGCAAGGAAACTTTTTGTTCAAAAAAAATAATCAAATGATAAAATCAGTCCAAAGCAGAAAAAATTATTCTTGTGGACATGAAATATTTGTTCTTTAAGCAAATTACACAGAAGGTAAATAGTAAGTAAGCTTTTTACCTCTTCTTAGGAGCTCCAAGATCAAGTTACCATTCTAATAGAAAACAACGTTTAAGTTTTTCCATTAACATAATATCTGGCAGTAAAAGTTTCTCAAGCTCTTTAAAATTAATGATAAACCCATCAAAACCGAGCATTCTTGGGCTGGCCCGGTGGCACACTGCTACAGTGCGCCGCTTGGGAGCACGGCGGCGCTCCCACCAAGGGTTCGGATCCCACATATAGACCGGCCGCTCACTGGCTGAGTGAGGTGTGGGAGCAACACCGAGGGTTGCGATCCGTTGCCGGTCACGAAAAAAGACAAAAAAGAAAACAAAAAACAAAAAAACCGAGCATTCTTTAGCAAAATTCTAACACATTTCATTGCACAAAGAAACCTAAGTTTCTGTTTTATAGCTCTAAGGCAGTCTATTGTAATGAAAATAACTTATACACATAAAACTGTAATTCAAACAAGCATATGATATTTATTGTTTGGTGTTTGGATGGACTACCACAACATAACATTTGAATTTAAAAGTCTTTTGGGCAAGAGAATGCCATTTTCCAAACAGTTATTTTTAACTGTTAGTATGGAACTAATGTGTACAATGAAGTAAAAAGAGAGATTAGAAGCAGGGTACACTTTAAGGGGCTTCCCTCTCCTCCACTTCCCACCCCATGTAATCAAACCCTATGTAGGAAGAGTCTGAATGAGGGTAGAGAGAGGGAATGGGAATGTAGGCTTTATACTTACATTTGTACAGGCTGTGCCTTCCTTCTCTGCTTTCCTTATATATTCCATCAAAACCGAGCTCAGAAATTACCTCTTATGTCCAGCTTTATTTTTTCACCTCCAGGCTGAGTTGACTCTCCTTCTCTATGCTTCTTCAGCACTCAGTGTTACCTCTCTGTAGTTACTAGTTTGTTTATCCATCTCCTTCAATAGTCTTTGATAAAGGTTCGCAAAAAATGGCCTGGACCTTTACAAAATAAATTTGCTGACGCCTGATCTATGAGCTCTTTAACTTTTTTTTGCCAGTTCCTGCCCATATCTGGTACGATATTAGTACTGAATAAGTTTTTGTCAAGTTAAAAAGTAGTACAGATATGGGAAATATAGTAATGGAAGAACACTATCTGTGAAATGAGGCATGGATGATTTCTAAGATGTGTTTCATTTCTACTGGTAGACTCCATAACAGTAAAACTCAACTGAGCCTAACTTTCAGCTTCTTTTTATACTTTTTCTTGACCCCTCCTGGTTGAAGTAATTGCCCTCTTGTTGTATATATCTCAGTTATAAAAGTAATGCATTTATTATAAGTGTGTGTTTGTGAGTTTATCTCTACTACTGTATGAACTCCTTGGAGTTTGAGACCGTATTTCATTTTTCTACTTAAAATGCTTTATGTGAATATGAAAAGGGACTTAAAATTTTGTGCAGTCCTCAGTAAATATCTGTAGAACGGAACGGAGAAGGTTTTGTAGAAAAAGAAAATTATTTTAAAAATTAATTTAACATTATTTAAAATTGTTTTTTTAAAAAAAAAACTGAAGAGATAAAGTAAAAGGTAAAGCTTTTTACCTTTCATTTCATCTTCTGCATATCCACTTCCCTGACATAAACACTGTTGACTGATTGGTGGATATCTTTCTATGCTTGATTTTTTATTCCCTCTTTTTTTTCTACACACACGCATACATACACACAATTATATAGAACTCAGGTAATATAAGCATATACTTTTCTGGCAGGCATCAAGAAACGTTGATAATGAGACTGAAAGGCTGTAGTTAATTTATTATTGTAACCAATAATAGAATAAAATTTTCTATTGGGGTAGAATACACAAGTATTTGAAAAGAGCTTGATGAATGTTTTCCTTAAGAATCAGTGACAGCAAAGTCACTGAAAAATCTCCAAGACCTTCCCAGAAAGCATGCATTTTCTTTTTTAAAAAGATGACCGGTAAGGGGATCTTAACCCTTGACTTGGTGTTGTCAGCACCACACTCAGCCAGTGAGCGAACCGGCCATCCCTATGTGGGATCCGAACCCGGGGCCTTGGTGTTATCAGCACCGCACTCTCCCGAGTGAGCCACGGGCCGGCCCCAAATGTCCTTCCTTTTTAAGGGTGAATGATATTTCATTATATGGATACAATACATTTTGCTTATCCATTCATCCTTTGATGGACGCTTGGGTTGCTTCTACCTTTTGGCTATTGTAAATAATACTGCTATGAATATGGATGTACAAATATCCCTTTGCTTTCAATTCTTTTGGGTCTATACCCAGAACTGGTATGGCTGGATCATATGGTAATTCTATTTTTCACATTTTGAGGAACCTCCGTGCTGTTTTCCACAGCAGCTATTCCATTTTACACCCCCACCAATGACGCACAAAGGTTTCAATTCCTCCATATCTTTGCCAACACTTGTTATTTTCTGGTTTTGTTTTTGTTTTTTACAGTAACCATTCTAATGGCTGGGAGGTGGTATCTCGTTTTGTTTTGATTTGTATTTCCCTAGTGATTAGTGATGTTTATCATCTTTTCATGTGCTTATTGGGCATTTGTATGTCTTTGAGGAAATGTCTGTTCAAGGTCTTTGCCTATTTTTAAATTGGGTTGTTTGGTGTTGTTGTTGGGTTTTAGGAGTTCTCTATACATTATGGCTATTAATCCCTTATCAGATTGGAAATATTTACTCCCTTTCTGTGGATTGACTTTTTACTCTGTTGCTAGTGTCTTTTGTCTAGGGATCCGAACCCGTGGCCTTGGCGTTATCAGCACCATACTCTCCCAAGTGAGCCAGGCTGGCCCTTGTTTGCAATTTTCTAAACATAGTTACTTTAAAGTTTTTGTTGGACTGTTTTATAAAATTAATTTTGTCTGGTGTGAATTCTTGTTCTGATGATTTTCTTGGCTGGGTTTTTTTTTGCATTAGATTTTTAATTTTTTTGCAGGATCTTTTGTGGGAAATGTTTTATCTCCACAGCTCACTTAATTTTTTTTTTTTAAATGACCTGTAAGGGGATCTTAACCCTTGAATTGGTGTTGTCAGCACCACGCTCACCCAGTGAGCTAACTGGCCATCCCTATATGGGATCCGAACCCGTGGCCTTGGTGTTATCAACACCACACTCTCCGGAGTGAGCCATGGGCCAGCCCCCACAGCTCACTCATTTTTGATGGTGATTTTGTGATTGCCTCACTTGGACCCTCTCAGTTTCCAGGATGGGGAGTCCAGAAGGGTTTCAGTTTTCTTATGTCAAGGCCATGTGTCTGTCCTCTTACCTCCTTAAGCCTTCAACTTCTTATATAGCCTCATACTCCCAGGATGGATAGTGGGGAAAAAGGGGAACTGTGGTGGGAGCTCCATACCCCATCTTCCCTATACTCTTTACCGTCTTATTACCTAATCCCATCTCACCTCATATTCCATCCCAGTCAACCCTACTCTGTCATTTTTGGCCTCAGGAGCTCCATACCCCATCTTCCCTATACTCTTTACCGTCTTATCACCTAATCCCATCTCACCTCATATTCCATCCCAGTCAACCCTACTCTGTCATTTTTGGCCTCGAGCACATACCTGAGTCAAGTCTCCTGATTGATACGGAATTTAGTTCCTGTTACCCCACACACTCCTGGCTTTCACTCATAGAGCACTGGAGTTCTATATTTATGAATGTAAAATGGTTGGGTAAATTATTAGAAAATTTTAAGGTTAATTTGTTACATTTAGACTAGTTAGAATTTTCAGGCAATTTTTTTGTGGGGGAGTGGGGGCAAGGTCCAGATTCATTTTTTAAGATCTTTATTGAGATATATTTTTCATACTGTAAAACTCATGCATTTAAAGTGTATATGAAGTTCAGTGATTTTTTAGTATAGTCACAGGTCATGAAACTATCACCTATCACCAGTCTCTAATTCCAGAACGTTCTTATCACTTCAGAAAGAAACCTTGTACCCATTAGCAGTCACTTCCCACACCGCTCTCTATCTACACCCTGGCAACCACTAATCTACTTTCTGTCTCTATGGATTTGCCTATTCTGGACATTTTATATAAATGGAAATCATGTAATATGTGCCTTTTGCCTATTTCTAAATAGGGTTATTTGTCTTGTTCTTGTTATTCTTGAATTGTAAGAGTTCTTTTTCTGGGTACAAGTCCCTCGTTAGATATATGATTTGCAAATATTTTCTTCCATTCTGTGGGTTGTCTATTCATTTTCTTGATGGTATCCTTTGATGCACAAAAGATTAAAGTTTGGTGAAGTCCAATTTATCTGTTCTCCTTTGTTCTTTCTTGGTACTTTTGGTGTCATATTTAAGAAACCATTGCCTAACCCAAGGGCATGAAGATACTCCTGTGTTTTCCTCTGGGGGGTTTATAATTTTAATTTTTATTGTGGTCTAGAATCCTTTTTGAGTTAATTTTTGTGTATGGTGTGTGGTAGATTACCTTTTATAAAAAGTGTTGTCAACTAAGAACTTGACTGTAATAATATTTCTGGCTGTTTTCCTATCTTTTACAGAACATATTTTTAACCAAAGATGGGACAGTACAACTTGGAGATTTTGGGATTGCTAGAGTTCTTAATAGGTAACATGTCAATTTTAAACATTTTTTTCTGTGTGTATGTGGCTGGCTGGTACAGGGATCTGAACCCTTGACATTGATGTTACCAGCACCATGCTCTTGCTAACTGAGCTAACTGGCCAGCCCTAAACTTGTTTTAATATAATGTTTTCAGTGAAACTTTAACCCGTGCTGGTGTTTATGTGATCATTTATAATATCTTTAAGTTTCTCCAATAATTTTCTTTTTGTTCTAGTACTGTAGAGCTGGCTCGAACTTGCATAGGAACCCCATACTACTTGTCACCTGAAATCTGTGAAAACAAACCTTACAATAATAAAAGGTATTTAAGGTGATATTAATTCTATTATGTATTTCCTTTAAATGTTCCTGTAATACTATATTTATTAACCTTTAGAATACTATTCTAAAATCAGTAATACATGTATATAAACATATATGTATGTATAAAAGTACTTTTTTAATAAATGATGAGGGGAATTGTAAAAAAGCTATTTCACTATCTTGCTGAAGGAACTATAGAAAGAATCACTTTATTATTTAAGTTAGAATTGGAAATAGAGTGCTTTCTTTGGTCTTTTTTTTTTTAATAGTCACTTACTATTGAAGTATAGCTAATATTTATTGAACACTATATGCCCTGCACTGTTTGAATGCTTTCTGTGTATTAGCTCTTAATCTTCACAATATTTTGTGAGATGTAGGTATTAATTATTCCTCCTTTCCTTATAAGAAAATCAAATGCAGAGAAAGGTAAAGTAACTTCTTTGACATCCATCCCTCAGCCTAGTAAGTGGTGGAGCCTGTGTCCAAACTAGGTATGTGGCTTCCGAGCCCATATTCTTTATCACTGAGCTGTGCTATGGCTAACAGATTGTGGAACATGTTGGTGGGAAAAGCAATCCTGCCATTGAATTCCAATCACCCTTTATTTCCTCTCCTTCCTTCTAATTGAAAAAACCAAACTAGAAACATTACTCAGTTGGCTGTTGTAGTTTTGTTTCAGATTTCATTTTAGTAAATTAATATTTTTTATGTTCATTAAAAATGTTGTGTTTTTATAATATTTTTTTAATTACAATATTTTGCACAGAATTGAATAAAGCAGTTTGACTTTTGTGAAATAAACATAAGTAAATAGAATTAGAATGTACATGAAATTTTTTGATAGTGCATTCTTTTAAATATTAAATTTTTTTAATGGAACTTTAAGGTAATTGCTTAGGCAACCATTATTTTTCTAATCCGGGACAGCTGCTCTTGTCATTTGGTTACGGTTGAAATTTTGAGTTTTAAAAGAAATGTTTTATGGAGCACATAGTTTTCCAAAGCATTTTCATGCTGCTTGTTGCCTTTAAATGAAAATTTTTAAAAAATACATTCTGATACTTAGAGGAATTTTCTCATTTTTTTCTCCCCTAGTGACATTTGGGCTTTGGGGTGTGTCCTTTATGAGATGTGTACACTTAAACATGCAGTAAGTAGAGTTTCTGAAATATTTTTTAAGTTACGTAAAAAACTGACTATAATAATTTAATTACTTTTGAAATTGTGTTCTTTCAGATAATTCTCTTATACTAGAAATTCTGTCAGTTTTTAAATTTCTCATTTTTTCTGAAGTATAATTTTAAATTTGTTTTCCCTTAATATATATGCATATATGTATATTTGTTCAACATACTCATGGAGGGTTTATCTGTTGCTTTGCCTCCCACGGATTTGTCACCCCTTTACCCCTGGGTGACAGAGCCACAAAGGATTACTCAAAGCCCATCTCTTCTGAGCAGTGAGAAGCCCCAAAGTGGTTAATCTCCTGGAGCCCTCAAGAGAGAGGCATTCCTTCCATTTGGGAAATTAACCACGAATTGGGGTTCTCTGCCTGCATTTATTCTCCAGACCAGTAAGTTACAAGAAGAGAACATACGTGGGGTTATAGTTTAACAATATAGGCTGATAACATTCCATAAGACAATTTAAGTGATCCACCAACAAAAGCTTGATCTTAGCAAACATTCCTGCCCCCTACTGCAGCTTCCCAGTAACTTTACATATCAATCAGTAACCTGTTTGTCTTTGAACCAGCAGCCTTACTGTGTTATAACTCTTTATCTTACAACAGAGACTGTATGGCCTGGGGAATATTTCCTATTTTTTGTAAGGTCAGTATTTGAAACTGCAAGGCTTTGGAAAACCAGGCCCTGTGAAGTACATTTGCTTTATGCGTACTCTACATTTATCAATTTAAATACTTTTTTTTTTTTTTCCTTTTTGTCTTTTTTTCGTGACCAGCAACGGATCGCAACCCTCAGTGTTGCTCCCGCACCTCGCTCAGCCAGTGAGCGGCCGGTCCGTATGTGGGATCCGAACCCTCGGCGGGAGCGCCGCCACACTTCCCAAGCGGCGCACTGTAGCAGTGCGCCACCGGGCCGGCCCTCAATTTAAATACTTTTTAATTCAGAGTATTTAAAATTTTTACTTTTGAGACTTTTTTGAAATAGCATATAACACACCAAAAGGGGAGAGTTCTTGTCCTATATAGGTTTAATCTTAAAAAAAGGATTTGAAATGTAAGTGATTAACGTTTCCCCCACTGATTTAACAATAATGTACTGTATTTTCATTATGCAAAACTTCAGAAAATACAAAGAAGTGAATAAATATCATAAGCAGTTCTTCCAGCCAGTAATGAGCTATAATACCAGGATACTTTAAAAAGTTCATGGAAAAATAAAACTAAAAGAGAATGCGAATCTTTCCATGAACTTTTTAAGTACCCTTATATTTTGTTGTTTCCTTCTAGACTTTATTCTAGATTAATTTATAAAATTAACTTTGATTTTTTTTTCCTCCCCCAAGATTTGGTTATACTGTATAAACAGTTTTATAGCCTGTTTTTGTTGCTTGATATTATTTGGGGAGTATTTTTCCTGTCATTCTTTTTAATGGTTGTATACTCTTCCACTCTATTGCCTTAGATGTTCTTAAAGCATAGCCTGCCAAAGTGATGTGGGATGGTAGTTATTATATATGTATTTGAAGGAATTGGTCAGTTTTGCTGTGACAGAATCATTTTAGGTGTAAAGCAGTGTTTTGGGTTTTTTTTTTATTGTTTTTCATCTTCCTTGTTATGTCATCATTGCTTCTGTATTTTGGAATCGTTTACTCTTACGTGGACAATTGAAATTCAGTAATTTATCAACCTTTATTTATGAAAAGCTTGTCAGTTGAGAGATAAATGAAAGTTCACTGGAGTAAAGGAATAGAAAACTATATCTTTTCTACATTTAGGATTCCTTTTAAGATGCACAAATGTTTTTACAAGATTGAATTTACTCAAATTTTTATAAACTGAATGACATTTGAAGTGTACTAGGAGAGCCTAAGATTTGATAGAACTATTTTATAATTAATATAATTACTGCTGCCTAATTTATAGAGCATTTTGTTTTCTTAATATAAATATTAAGAACATACTGACAATTGTTTTATAGTATTTTAGCAAAGATGTCAAAAGCTTAATTTGCCTTCTTTCAAAATGCCCCACCTCAGTTTTCTTTTTACTTCAATTAGATTTTTTTATTGTGTTTATTCTTAAAATACAAGGATACTTCAAAAAATTTGTAGAAAAAAATAGAATTAAAAGATAATATGAATCTTTCCATGAACTTTTTGAAGTACCCTTGTATATATTCTTATTAACATAGTTTGTATTCTCCCTTGGAATATTTGGCACATTACTGATTCCGTGGCCTTTGTAAGCATTTATACACACAAAAATAATTATAATGAGCACTCCCTAAAAGGAAAGTAATTAGTAGTTTTATTTATTATATTTCCCAAATACTTTTAGTTCTGCAGTTAATTTCTTATCTTAGTCATTCCCTGTGCAAAAGAAGGCAAGTATTAGATGAAGACCACCACGTTGTTGGCTTTTTCCTCCTTGTGGTTCTTTGGCCCTAATTTTGCTACCTCTAAGACATAAGCTTTTACCATCTTGATTATTGTCATGGTTTATAAAATCTTCATTCTAATTAACATCTGTATCCCATCTTTTAGCACTTTAAATAAGTAAAAATTACTCTTATAGCAAGTTATAACATTTTGTTTTTTGAACTGATTTTCTTTTTGAAATACATTTGTACATAATTAAGTAAACTTTGCTCTAGAGAATATATGCTTATTAAATTTTTTGGAAGAGGGTTATATTTCTATTCTATATTGATAAGAAAAGAACTGTTTCTTATTGCTGATAGATGTTCCCTGTTTCAATTTATGTATGTTTCATATGTGTTGACTTATTTTTTGGATTTTAGTTTGAAGCTGGCAGTATGAAAAACCTGGTACTGAAGATAATATCTGGATCTTTTCCACCTGTGTCTTTGCATTATTCATATGATCTTCGCAGTTTGTTTTCTCAGTTATTTAAAAGAAATCCTAGGGAGAGGCCATCAGTCAACACCTTACTGAAGAAAGGTTTTATAGCCAAGCGCATTGAAAAGTTTCTCTCACCTCAGGTATGTTTTTTACTTCATAATTAAAATTAAACAGTAGTGCTATAATGCTTAAATAGTACCTGCCCTCCATTTTTGAAGAGAGCACAGCAGAACCTAGAGGGAATGGGGTGCCTTTTTCAACTTCACCTGGTGTCACCTTCCTTTCCATTCTTATGTAACTCTTTTTCTTGCTATTTGCTTTACAGTTGTGTATTATTTCTCTGTCCCTTGGGTTTCTTACTATAGAATTATTAAACCTTTTTGTGCTTTACTTTCTTCACCTGTGAGCAGTGAGATTATAAATGTATCTATATCATGAGGTTGTTATGAGAATTAAAAGTGATAGTGCACATAAAGTGCTTAATATCTACCACATAAGTACTCAAATATTCAGCATGAATTAAATATTATCAACATATCAATTTATTATACTAATATAAATATATTGTCAACATAATTTATATGATTATAATTCTATTTGATAGGAAATGATTGGAAACTATTGTTCTATGGCCATTTATATGTATGTATACCAGATTGTTGACTCATGAATTTTCCTCTAGTACTTACATGTGTGTGCATAATAAATATTTGTTGAGTTGAATTGAATTTTAATTTGACAGGATTTATAAAACACCTGTATCAAATTAGTTGGCATAAATTATTCATAAAAATGTGATCATCTGAAATTGGAATTATTTTACTTTTCATGTTTAATGTGGCCTTTAATTTAAATAATCACTATTTAAACTCTTCTGTAAATAAGATGTTTAGCAAAATCATAGTTTTATTACTTATATATGCTTGTGGGAAGAGAAGGAAGTGTCATATATCCTCCTGGCTTAACAGAACATTCATGTGAACAAATACTGTTTAGAAAACAGAGATTTGGATTTAACTATTACTACCAGGAGAACGCATTAGTAAGCAAGAAGGCCAATTAAAATTTGGAGGTTAAAGGTTACTTGTATAGGACATAACTACAACCTCTGAAATGTGGGTGTCTTACAAGGCTCCTTTGTTATAAACAACATTTGCAAGGACAGTTTTATGAGGCAGTGTGCTATTATTTTTTTGGCAAGTGTAGAGAAGAAACAATGACTTCATTTAATCTTGCTGAGGTTTCTTTTCCCCCATACCAGCAGTTAGGACATACAGTCTCAAAGCTGAAGCACTGGAATTTAACTAGCTAGCAATGAAGGGGAAAATATTCAAGCCTGAAATACACAAAACTTATAATATGGAAAGAAAAAAGGGCAGATTATGGTTATTAACAAATGGAGTATTTGACATAACATATTTTCTATATGACATAGATCCTCCTTGTTGCTATTTAAGCACCACTTAGATTTTATTCTTCATGAACACCTTTATCTTTTGTTCTTCAGATTTATTTTCTGCTATACAGGCATACCTCATTTTATTGCTGTTCACTTTATTGCACTTCATAGATATGCATTATTTACAAATTGAAGGTTTGAGGCAATTTTGTGTTGAGTATATCTATCAGCACCATTTTTCCAACAGCATGTGTTCAACCTCGTGTCTCCTTGTCATACTTCGGTAATTCTCATGATATTTTATTTATATTTAAATTTTTTTTGGCAGCTGGCTAGTAAGGGGATCCAAACCCTTGACCTTGGTGTTATCAAAACCACACTCTCCCAAGTGAGCTAAACAGCCAGCCCTCACAATATTTTAGACAGTTTCATTATTTTTATATCTGCTGTGGTGCTCTGTGATCAGTGATCTTCGATGTTACTATTGTAGTTGTTTGGGGTACCATGAACTGCACCCATATGAGATGGTGAATATAATTGACAAATGTTGTGTGTGTTTTACCAACTGGTCATTCATCATATCTCTCCTTCTCCTTGGGCCTCCCTATTCCCTGAGACAAAGCAGTATAGAAATTAGACTAGTTAATAACCTTACAATGGCTTCTAAGTGTTCAAGTGAAAAGAAGAGTCACATGTCCCTCACTTTAAATCAAAAGCTAGAAATGATGAATCTTAGTGAGGAAGACATATCGAAAGCTGGGATAGGCTGAAAGCTAGGCCTCCTGTGCCAAACAGTTAGCCAAGTTGTAAATGCAAAGGAAAAGTTCTTGAAGGAAATGAAAAGTGCTACTCCAGTGAAAACATGAATGATAAGAAAGCAAAATAGCCTTATTGCTGATACGGAGAAATTTTAGTGGTCTGGATAGAGGATCAAACCAGCCACAACATTCTCTTAAGCCAGAGCCTTATCCAGAGCAACACCTAACTCCGCAATTTTATGAAAGCTGAGAGAGATGAGGAAGCTGCCGAAGATAAGTTTGAAGCTAGCAGAGGTTGGTTTGTGAGGTTTAAGGAAAGAAGCCATCTCTATAACATAAAAGTGGAAGGTGAAGCATCAAGTGCTGATGAAGCTGCAGCAAGTTATCCAGAACATCTAGCTAAAATAATTGGTGAAGGTGGCTACACTGAACAACAGTAGTCAAAACAGTCTCCTATTGGAAAAAGATGCCATCTGGGACTTTCACAGTTAGAGAGGAAAAGTCAGTGCTTGGCTTCAAAGGGCAGGCTGTCTGTCTTGTTAGGGGCTAATGCAGCTGATGACTTTAAGTTGAAGCCATTGCTGATTTTCCATTCTGAAAATCCTAGAACCCTTAAGAAATATGCTAAATCTACGTGGCCTGTGTTCTATAAATGGAACAACAAAGCCTGGATGACAGTAGCACATCTGTTTACAGAATGGTTTACTGAATATTTTAAGCCCACCGTTGAAACCTACTGCTCAGAAAAAAGATTCTTTCAAAATATTAGTGCTCATAAACAAGTCACAGCCTGGATGACAGTAGCACATCTGTTTACAGAATGGTTTACTGAATATTTTAAGCCCACTGTTGAAACCTACTGCTCAGAAAAAAGATTCTTTCAAAATATTAGTGCTCATAAACAAGTCACTCAACAGCTCTGATGGAGATATACAAGGAGATTAATGTTGTTTTCATGCCTGCTAACACAACCTCCGTTCTGTAACCCATGATCAAGGAGTCATTTTCACTTCGAAGTCTTATTTAAGAAGTACATTTCATTAAATCTGTAGCTGCCATAGATAGTGATTCTTTTGACAGATCTGGTCAGAGTAAATTGAAAATTTTCTGGAAATGATTAGCCATTCTAGATGCTATTAAGAACATTCATGATTTGTGGGGAAAAGCCAATATATCAACACCAATAGGAGTTTTGAAGAAGCTGATTTCAACCCTCAGAATGACTTTGAGGGGTTCAAGACTTCAGTGGAGAAGTAACTGTAAATGTGGTAGAAATAGCAAAAGAACTAGAATTAGAAATGGAGCCCAAAGATGTGACTGAATTGCTGCACTCTCCTGATAAAACCGTAATGATTGAGAAGTTGCTTCTTATGGATGAGCAAAGAAAGTGATTTCTTAAGATGGAATCTACTTCTGGTGAAGATGCTGTGAATATTGTTTCAGTGACAACAAAGGATTTAGAATATTCTGTAAACTTATTTGACAAAGCAGTGGCAGAGTTTCAGAGGACTGACTAATTTTGAAAGAAGTGCTATGTGGGTAAAATACTTTCAGACAGCATCACATGCTACAAGGAAATCTTTCATGAAAGGAGGAGTCTGTGGAAGTGGCAAACTTCATAGCTGTCTTATGTTAAAAAATTGCACCCCAGCCTTCAGCAACCACCACCCTGATCAGTCAGCAGTCATCATCGAAGCAAGATTCTCCAACAGCAAAAAGATTACAACTAGTTTTTTGGGGGTTTTTTTGGTGGCTGGCTAGGACAAAGATCCGAACCCTTGACCTTGGTGTCGTAAGGCTGTGCTCTAATCAACTGAGCTAACCAGCCAGCACTAAAAAGATTATTGCTTGTTGAAGGCTCAGATGATCATTAGCATTTTTAAGCAATAAATTATCTTTTAATTAATGTATATACATTATTTTTTTAGACATAACGCTATTGCACACTTAATAGACTACAGTATAGTATAAACATAAGTTTTATATGTACTGGGAAACCAATAAACTTGCGTGACTCGCTTTATTGCAATATTTGCTTTATAGTGGTACTCTGAAACCAAACTACATCTCTGAGGTATGCCTGTATATCACTGGTTCATTGTTCAGGTGAGAAGGTTTGTGGTACATTTTTAAAGGCTATAATTTTGAAACAGTTTATAAGTTTTACTACAACATATGAAATATTATTCTAATGTCACTGTAATGCTCTGTACAATTTTTATTTTTAATATCTAAATTATCTCAGTGCCATCAGTCAAGGTTTGTGGGGCTTAGTTCTTAGTCTTGTGTACCCTGGCAACTTCTTCCTGGATGTGGCTTAACTAATCATAGGTAAGCTCTGATTCATTAGGAATATAGGTGCTGTCCCGTAGAACACTCTGTGGTAATGAAAATGTTCTGTATCTGCATTGTCCAGTATTGTAACCACTAGCCACATGTGGTTATTGAGCACTTGAAATGTGGTTGGCTTGACTGAGGACCTGAATTTTTTTTTTTTTTTAAAGATGACCGGTAAGGGGATCTTAACCCTTGGCTTCATGTTGTCAGCACCATGCTCAGCCAGTGAGCTAACTGCTATCCCTATATAGGATCTGAACCCATGGCCTTGGTGTTATCAGCACTGCACTCTCCCGAGTGAAATTTTGAAAGAAGTGCTATGTGGGTAAAATACTTTCAGACAGCATCACATGCTACAAGGAAATCTTTCATGAAAGGAGTCTGTGGAAGTGGCAAACTTCATAGCTGTCTTATGTTAAAAAATTGCACCCCAGCCTATTTTTAATTATCTTTATTTTTAGTTTTAATTCAAATATCTGCATATGGGTATTGGCTACTATATTGGACAGCACAGCATAGGGATTCCAGAATCATACTGTATTCTATATACCCCTTCAACTCTCAGTTGACACGAGCTCATGCACAAGGGGAAAACAAACTCATACTCAGACAATGAAAAAAATTATTCAATTTGGGAACAAGATGGAGATTATAAAGCATTCATTTTCTTTCAAGAAAAAGAGGGGGGAAAAGTGCATATGTTCAGAAGAAAGCATGTTCACCTAGGTGTTCTGAATTGTCTGTGAATCATACTTTCGCTTACATTTATCCTCTAGTGTGGTGATTCTCAAAATTTCACACACATGAAAATCACCTAGAGGGCATCATTGGGTCCCACCACCACAATCTTTGTTCAGTCATTCTGAGGTGGAGCCTGAGAATTTGCATATTTAATAAGTTCCAAGTGATGCTGATACCACTGGTATGAGACTTTGAGAACTACTTCTCTAGGGGGCTCATTAATGGGAAAGACAATCAAATCAGGTCATGGTTTTTTGCTTGTGGGAATATCTGGTCCACTGTTACTGTAGGAATATTCTTTCTACCGGGCCTCGGTCCTCTTGAAAAGAGAGAGAACTCATTTGGCCTTTCCCTTTCCCACCCAGTAAGGGAAAAGCAAGTTTAAATTGAGTTCAGGGCCGGCCCGGTGGCGCACTGCTACAGTGCGCCGCTTGGGAGTGGGGCGGCGCTCCCGCCGAGGGTTCGGATCCCACATACAGAATAGTTCCCGCTCACTGGCTGAGCGAGGTGTGGGAGCAACACCGAGGGTTGCGATCCCGTTGCTGGTCCCGGTCCGGTACGGGCGCGACACTGAGGGTTGCGATCCGTTGCCGGACACGAAAAAAGACAAAAAAATAAAAAATAAAAAATAAATTGAGTTCAATCTTTGTTATCTTAGTTTTGCATTTAAGGAGGGAAAAAAAAAATTGAGTAAGGAGCGAAAATTACCTGCAGGAAATGTAAATGGTTTTTGATTCTCAAAATATGTTTGTAAATGTCAGAGAATAAGTAATGGAGTGTTTATAATAATGTTAAAAAGAGATACTTGTTGAGTTATATAAGAATATTTAAATATTTATTCAATAACATGTTTACAAATATGAGTGCAAACTTAGTTGAGATGCTGAGGGAATTCTGCATAAAGTTAAAATAACTGAGAGGTTATTCTGAGAGAGTTACTTTTGATAATGAAGTGATTCTTTAGTAGTTTTGAAGTAAATGAAGGATATGGGTGCACACAGAATATAGAGGTTATTCCAGATAGGTGGTTGTGTTAAATTCCTGAGATATGGAACAGGTAAGTATTGTATGGTGGCCTATGTAGTGCATTGGATTAATGTGAGAAGAAAGCCTGTCTGGAGAATAAACATAGATTGGTAAGATTAGGAGGGAGTTAACATGAGAGGAATTTGCTGAATGGATTACTTTTTGCTGAATGGTTTTAATTAGTAAGGTTTATTTGGCAACATAATTATGACTGAAAAAGAAAAAAAAATGTATTCTGATTAATGGGAAGATTTTTTTTATTTTGGAAACTTAACATCTTTTCTAACTTTTTTTTTTCTTTTAATCTAAGCTTATCGCAGAAGAATTTTGTCTAAAAACATTTACAAAGTTTGGAGCACAGCCTATACCAGGTAAATGAAATTTAATATGAGGCCCCTTTCATCTGTTCATAATAATTAAGCCTAATTATACTAGAAATGTATGTATTTATAATAAACTGGGATAATTGTAGGATAAATATAACCCAGAGGAAATGTACCTTAAAATGACTTATGATATATATCAATATACAACACTTCCTGATAATTTAATAACAAAATTTCCATTTCTTGTCTGTCTTATTTAAATGACATCTGGCTTGAAATCTTATATCTTTATGAAATGCTTAGCTGATGTTTTGGGAACATTGCTATAGAATATTATAAAATCTCCAATTTAGGAGTAAATATGTAAAAAAAATATTTTGAGAAATATTTCATATTCGGAATTTTTTTTTAAACTAAATGTGAAGTCAAGCACTTTATTAAGGGTACGTTTTCTTGGTTTTCTTTTAAATAATGAGATCAGTAGCGTTAGAATGTCTTAGGATTGTGGATGTGGTTATATATTATATATACATATATACATATATTTGTGAGAGAGAAATTTTTTGTGTGTGCATAGAATGATTTCAGAATGGATATCTATTTTTTTTAATTATTTTTTTATTTTGTCAATATACAATGTAGTTGATTATTATGTCCCATCACTGAAACCTCCCTCCCTCCCCCCCCCCCCCCCCCCAGGCATGTCCTTTCCATTTGCTTGTTGTAGGAACTTCAAAAAAAACAAAAAAAACTGTAGA
>NW_007729134.1:0-834 GCF_000696425.1 Galeopterus variegatus
GAGAAGCCTCCAGTCTTTTGTTATAAATAGGCTGCACTGAATACCTGTGTGTAGAAGGAGACGGCTAATGGCATTGGAGAATACAGGTTTGTGCGAGAGGCAGGTGGGTGGGCTGGGAACTACCAGAATTACTTGGATTTACCAAGCTCTCTACAGTGCGGGATCAGGACGGGTGTTCCCTGCAGAGGTGGAGTGTGCTCCAGAGGCCCCCTAAAATTGTTCGCTTTGGCAAAAGAGGAGACCTGGACAGAGCCATGCAAGCCTGGCGATTCTTCCCAAAGGTACTAAGCAAGAGAGTCACTCCACGTGCCCACGGAGGTGTACTAAAGGGGTGGAGAGAGGCCAAGGAGTTTAGAAGATCCCCTTCCCATGGGAACGAGAGGATCAGAAGAAAGATGATGGATCTCCTCCACTGGAGGATGTGAGCAGAATTATTGTGGCCAGGGGGTGGCTGGCCGGTGTTAGGGATTTACAAAGGTATGTTTTATAGACTTGACGGCTAAGTGGGTGGTGAGGGAAAGAAGGAAATAAGAACCATTCCTGACTTGCAATTAGTGTCTGGGCGGCAGCAAATGTGGAATTCTACATGCAGCCCAATTGTAAGGAAAAATACTCTGAGGAAGAAATGCTGGGTTTCATTTTTGTAGTTAGCCACAACTTTGGAAAGAAGTGATGCTGTCTCTTTAAAAGATGCTCTTTTTATGACTTAGAGCATTTACAAATTGGGACCCAGAACTTCAGCAAGCTTGCAGGAATGTGTTCCTCACCTCCGGATTATACCAAAGTAAGTACAGACCTAGGACCAAGATTAGATGTTGAATTTTTAGATAAATA
>NW_007729134.1:1809-2581 GCF_000696425.1 Galeopterus variegatus
TATTATTTGGGGTCCAGACCGAGTTAGGGAGGTCCTGCTACACTTGCTTTATCTCAGGTACAAAACGTACGGTCTGCCTCTAGTTTATGAGCTTCTTAGTTGTAGTGGAAACAGTGTAAGTATCTATCACCTTTTGCTTCTATAATCCCTACTCTTGGTTAATGTCCTGACTTTGAGATGTGAACTTGACCACCTAAATTGCTAAGAAATTTCCTGATTTTGTACCATGAATTTGTTATTATGATTTTTTTATTTATTTTTTATTTTTATTTTTTTCCTTTTTGTCTTTTTTCGTGACCGGTAACGGGATCACAACCCTCGGTGTCGCGCCCGCACCGCGCTCAGCCAGTGAGCGGACCGGTCTCTATATGGGATCCGAACCCTCGGCGGGAGCACTGCTGCGCTCCCAAGCACCACACTCTACCGAGTGTGCCACCGGGCCGGCCCTATGATTTTTTTAAACAGTTTATTTATATAGGTATAATTAGAACTGCTGATTGATATTTAAAAATTTTTATTTTTGTATCATTAACAAAAATTAACTAGGGGCATATGATATTAAACTGAAAAGTTAATTTCTGTCTGAAAGTTTAAAAATACCTTGGGTTTATATGTTAGATTTATTTTGCAGGCCTTATCAGCTGTGTTGAGGTTAGGAACCAAGAACCATCCCATTGACCTGTGTAACAGGTTGCACCTGCCTTACCTGTTAGTTCAAGGATGTCTCCTTGTTTGTTAATTTTCTGGACCTGCCACATAATGACATTCTTTA
>NW_007729134.1:3395-4194 GCF_000696425.1 Galeopterus variegatus
GAGCGGACCGGTCTCTATATGGGATCCGAACCCTCGGCGGGAGCACCGCTGCGCTCCCAAGTGCCGCACTCTACCAAGTGTGCTACCGGGCCAGCCCTATGATTTTTTTAAACAGTTTATTTATATAGGTATAATTAGAACTGCTGATTGATATTTAAAAAAATTTTATTTTTGTATCATTAACAAAAATTAACTAGGGGCATATGATATTAAACTGAAAAGTTAATTTCTGTCTGAAAGTTTAAAAATACCTTGGGTTTATATGTTAGATGTATTTTGCAGCCTTATCAGCTGTGTTGAGGTTAGGAACCAAGAACCATCCCATTGACCTGTGTAACAGGTTGCACCTGCCTTACCTGTAAGTTCAAGGATGTCTCCTTGTTTGTTAATTTTCTGGACCTGCCACATAATGACATTCTTTACCACTGTAAGGGGATTTTAAAAGCATAGAGCTGGTATCAGACACTTTTTACTGAGAAGACTGTAGATGCCATTTCTACACGGGAAGCATATTTCTTATTTCTTACTAGCGAGCATGCCCGATCTAATTAAATAAGCTTTGGTGCTTGCTTATATTTACAAATCACATGTGCCCAATTATATTCTGAGAGAAAAATGATAAATGGTTACTGACTGGACTCAAGTGGGTTCTATCTTAGTGGCACCTCCAGAAATAACTGAAAAAGAAAAACTCAGAGAAATATTAAGAAATTAGTGTGCACAAGAGAGAAGACTTTGGGAAGACTAAAATCCTCCATCACCAAGTATTAAAAAAACATGTATTTAAAGTAAGAAAAAC
>NW_007729134.1:6104-7113 GCF_000696425.1 Galeopterus variegatus
TTACGGCCCATTTATTTAGGGCCTACTCACGTAGACCATACTGCTTTCACTTCTTGAACCTTTGATTCTGGCCAGTTGTTTTATACCCATGCCCCTCCTTGAATTCGTTAGTCCATCTACAGGTGTGGTTTATGCTATTTCTCAGGTGTCTGAATGTCATCATCAAAACTGATGTAAGCGTTTCTCTTCTGAGAAACCACTGCTGACTATTCTGCCCAAGCCTGGCTTCCTCATGCAGAGCTTATTTTAGTTTCCACTCTGTACTGAGAACATGTATTGTGCAAGGCACAAAGAAATTTGTACACCAATAAAAGTCTCTGACTTCATGAAGCTCATGGTATAGGAACCAAGACAACCTGAAATTCTCAATAAAGTATCACAATGGAAATGAAAATCCCAATTTACACACTGCAAGTCAGATCTTTTTTAAGTCTTTTTTTATCTCTATCTGGGCTCAGAGGCTGACCTTGAGTTTGTAAGGCCTTCATGGAAAATAAGAATATAACTGAGGCAGAGGGCCTTGAGAGTTAAGTTTCATTGGCTTCCTGGTAAATCCTCCTGTGCCTGAGCTCGACCTTCCCCTCAAGCCCTTAGCACTTTTCTTCTGGAACAAGACAACATGAACTATCTCATTCTGATTTATTCTGTTTGATGAGCTGATTGTTCAGAAAATTATTCCTCTGATTCATTCATTCATTCATTTTGATATGTCAAACCTCTCTGTTCCAGTTTGTTGGGCTTATGCCTAATATAAAATGTTAGCCTTAGAAGCTCTAAGAAAACCTATTTCTTTCTCAAGAAAGCTAAGTGTCTGCAAATAAGTGTCAATATCTGATTATTTCTTGTCTTGTGTCAATTTATTATCTTGACAACAAAGAACTGGGAAAGATCCCTGACAGATAAACACGAGAGGAGAAATGAATGCTTTTGCAAACTGTAAATAGAGCGCTTTGGAAAAGGCTCACTGAGGTCAATGTCAGGGTCAGTTGGTTTAGGAAATAGCTGTAGA
>NW_007729134.1:11750-12300 GCF_000696425.1 Galeopterus variegatus
AAAACCTGGAGCATCATTTTTCAACACGCTGTGTGTGTGTGTGTGTGTGTGTGTGTGTGTGACAAACATATGTGCACATAGCCACCCCTGTGGTGTAAGCGCCAGACACGGCCTACATGGGAGGGACCCGAAGCATATCCAGCCCAGTCTCTTACCTTCCCCCTTTTTCCTGGATATCTCCTTAACAGCCACCAGGGCCGAGCTACACACCCCAGGGAGCTCCCCAAGCAGCCTTTCATTGTGTTTGCAATTCATCTTACTCTTTGGGTTTCCTAAGTGTGAGGAGTCCTCGGAGAAAGCATTCCATTCTATTAGCCCCAAAGCAACAGTTCATTGTGTAAGGCCATGGAAGCATCTCATTGAGTGCTGCTTTGGGGATTTTTGAATTGAGTTACTTGTCCTACAGAACCCTTTTTTCCTCCAATCAAGTCCCATCTCTTCTTGAGCAAACTGAAAATGTTCCTTGATGTTTGCAGTGCTCATTCAAGTTGTTTAAAGATACTCTTTTAACCAAACTGTCTAGCTGTTGGCTGCACCAGTGTTCTCTGGG
>NW_007729134.1:14219-23720 GCF_000696425.1 Galeopterus variegatus
GTATGGGCGCAACACTGAGGGTTGCGATCTGTTGCCGGTCACGAAAAAAGACAAAAAAAAAGGAAAAGAAAAAAAAAAAAAAAGAAACATTCTGGACTTCTGACCAAGATGGTAGAACAGACGGTCCCCAGAGTCACTCTCTGTCACAATCAATCAATTTACAACTATTAAAAAGCAACAACATCCAAGCTAGGGCTGCTAGAGCTCAGAAGAAAAGGAGGAGAGACCTACAGAGTGCATGAAAGCAGGAGAAGCCACAATGAGAGAAAGGAAGGACCACTCTGACCACTCTGAATCCCAGTCACTTCAAGTCTGGCCCTGGTGAATGCATGGAGTAGGAGCTAGCAGGGGCCACAGCTGTGTCCTTCATACAGGGTTGCTTGGAGACAGCAGGGGAGAAGAGGGCCTTGGTGGCCCTCAGGCCAGCAGGACTACTAACAGGACTCGCATGGACCCACATAGGAGTGGGGAACCACAGACAGCTGAAAAGAGGAGCCACTCAGAGGCTGGTGAGTCATCACACGGGATCGGCACATGGCCCATCCCATGGGAAGTGTTTGGAGTGTGAAGGGTAGGAGAGATGGGCCCACCAGGGGAACACTGGGGCACAGCAAGGACAGATGATCTGCCCTGCAGTCGGCACAGGACCACTCAGTGGAGACTGGTCAGGAATGTGGAACTGCAGGGGGAGCAGTTTGCTGAAAAGACTCAGGCCCAGGCCAGAGTTTCCACACAACCCAGGTGTACTGGACCTCACAAGACCCAGAAGTGCTTACAAGGTCAACAGTTAAAACCTGAGCTGCACAAAAAGCCTTCCCCAGAGAATCAGCAGCAAAACAGCAATTTAGCTCAATCACAGGGCTCAAATGTTGGCCCCTACAGGAAGTTTCCCCATTTTAGAACTAAGCAAAGGACAACAAATTAGTTCCAGTGCAGAGTTTAAGTGGTGGGAACAGCAAATAATCCAACACAGAAAGAAAGAGAAAAAGAAAATACCCACAGATCAGAGACAAAGTTCTAATATTAACCAGTAAAGGTCTAACGCCACCAAAGAACACCTATAAAACATAGAAAGACTAAAAGTTCCCCAGGCTTCCAAGCTATGGGGGGGGGGGGCATGAGGACCTCAGCCACACCCTCTTGACAAAGGCATCCAGACCAGCGGTGACCACCAGTCCGCTGCTGGAAGTGCACTGGGATCCCAAGCCAAGGTGCTAGTGGGGCCCAAGGGATTCAGCCATGGCCCCCCAACATCCACATCCAGGCCAGCAATGACTACCAGGTCACCACTGGAAGTGCCCCAGCCTCCTAAGTCGGGGGGTGGGGGCAAGTGCCTCAGCCACATCTATCCAAAGTCTGCATCCAGACTGGCTTCCAAGCTATGGGGGGGGGGGGCATGAGGACCTCAGCCACACCCTCTTGACAAAGGCATCCAGACCAGCGATGACCACCAGTCCGCTGCTGGAAGTGCACTGGGATCCCAAGCCAAGGTGCTAGTGGGGCCCAAGGGATTCAGCCATGGCCCCCCAACATCCACATCCAGGCCAGCAATGACTACCAGGTCACCACTGGAAGTGCCCCAGCCTCCTAAGTCGGGGGGTGGGGGCAAGTGCCTCAGCCACATCTATCCAAAGTCTGCATCCAGACCAGCCATGACCAAGCCACAACCAGAAGCCATCTGAGCTTCCCTGCCAGAATGAGGGGGTTGCCACGGGCCTTGATGATGCTCCCCTCCCTCCTTCCTTCCCCTTACATTGTCTCTCTCCCTTTTCTCCTCTCCCGCCCCTCCCACCTGCTCCACAACATAATCTTAGAATGTAAAATAATAATAAGTATATAAAAATTAAACAACAAAAATCTTCCATGTGCAGAGACTAGTAGAAACAGAAGAAAGGGAAGATTGCATTTTCAAAATCTTTGTTTCTTCTGTATTGCTGGATAGTGAGATCCAAAAGAAAAGCCCCTTATTTAGCAAAGTTCACAGTTGAGCCTCTGAGTTTGCAAAGCAGGCCATGAGGTAGCAGGTAGGGAGGTAAAATGCTCTGTTTGACAGCGTGGGGGAGACTGAGATTCTCAGGAAAGCTGCAAGAAGCAAAGCAGTGCATTCTGTGGAAAGAGACCTGAGAGAGATGCCCAAGTTGCCTGAAGGCTGCAGAGAAATGTGCCCAGTGCTGTCATTGTGCAGGGTAGCTGACAGACTTGTAAAGAATAAGGTCAAATGTCTCCTTCTAGCTCATTTGCTTTTCTTGCAATGTGAACCCCAAATCTTCGATAAAAATCTCTATACTTACAAATGCCATAAGTGTGTTTTTTGGGGGAAAACAAGGAAAAGGGCTCACTGAGTTCCTTGCTGGGTTGTCATGGAGCAGATGTGACAGTAAACACTCAAGGCCTTGACGGGGGAGTATAAGCCAGGATAGGTCATTGGACTTCCCAGAATTTAGGATAGCATGTTTGGGACAAAGTTACTTCACTTGTATTTGGAAAGAGTGATTTTTTTGTGTGCTGGAGCCATTCTTCAGAGACGATTGTTAAATATTCAGGGTTTTTTCAAAGCTGTTGTCAAACCATTGGTAGCTGGAAATTGGCCCTGGTGGCAAGATTTGAACCTGGGATATCAGCAAACACTGGAAATCAGGGCTTTTAATTTCAGGTTGCCAGCACCCTGCCAACTTACATGTTAATAATAGCAACTCAGTTGTGGTTCCCAGTTACGCCAGACTTATTCCCTGATTCTTCCTGGCTTTGCATGCTCTTTGTGACGCTCTTCCTGCCTGGAATATCATCTCTGACCTTGTGTTCCTGGAAACCACCTATTGCTAATACAGGAGGTAACTGGTGAGGTAGCAACAGGCCTCCCTCTGTGCTCCAAGTGTCCTTTGGAAATATCCATACAGTGGCCCTGTGTCCACTGCATAATAGTTTTCTATTTTCCTATCCATGGCCCTTCTAAATTGTCAACAACTTGAGGTCAGGATCTGAGTCTCTTTCTAATCTATGCATCTCCAATATCTAGCATCCGTCATGCCAGACATATAGCAGACTCTCAAAATATGTATGTTGAGTGAACAAATGAATGGAGGAGTAGCAGCTGCTGCTAGGAGCCGGAGAGAAAGGTGAGACTGATACACACACTGTGCGTGGCTTATGGTCTAAGGTTTCCAAAGGAGGAAAAGTAGTAACAAAATAAACAAAACAGACAAGTATGGGAACAAGGATTTTGTAAAAAACCTCTCACCTACCAGGAATTCTTCCATCTGTTAGTGTAATTTATTCTGAGTACCCAGGAGTGAAAAAAGACCTCTGAGGTTCCCCAAAAAGGTCTAAGGAAGCCTGTGTCACTTTATTCCAAGAAAAACCCTATGGCCCTTTCCTATGAGATCTATTACTCTTCACACACTTCTGATGATCTCTGTTTTGCAGTTTTTAAAGCTACAGTAGTTTAAAAAGAAGACGAGAGAGGGAATTATTATAAGTAAGCATATTGACAGCAAAAAGAAATTCCAGCTGTCAGCTTGACAGGAGAGGAGAGCCAAAATATTATCAAAACAAACAAAAACAGACCTGAGAACTCAGTTCCCTCATCCAAGCAACTTTTTAAAACTGTAAAAGATTCCTGAACAAATGGTCCCAGAATATTGAGTTCCAGGGACACATGGTAGAGAAGAAAGAATTTTGGTCAAAACATCTGCATCCATGTTCCTGCTCTGTTACTCATTTCCTGTGTGACCTTAGTCAAGCCACTTAACCTCTCTGAGTCACAATTTCATGATCTAAGACAAGTGGATATTGCAAATCCCTCCTCGCAGGGCTTTTAAGTGCATTACAATAGAAACTCTAATGGTAAAGTAAAATATGTATTTTTGAACAACAATGTAATTTAAAAATACATATTTCTGAGGCAGAAAAGGACATGAGTACATCTTTTCCGGCTCCATGTAGATATCTTATAGCATGAGGTTATAGATATCATAGCACGAGGTTTAGAGAATTAGGACTGGTAGGATGGTTGGGTTCTGACTTGATTATAATCCCCATTCTGCAGAGTGGAACACAGAGGCTATCTTAGTCCATTTGTGCTTCTATAACCCAATACCACAGACCGGGCAATTCATAATAAACAGAAATTTATTAGCTCATAGCTCTGGGGGCTGGGAAGTCCAATATCAAAGTGCTGGCAGGCATGGGGATTGTGATTCCAAGAGGGCACCTTGAACGCTTTGTGGTCCTGAAGTGGAAGGCAGAAGGGAAAGAGGCCAAAGGTACCGAGCCTTCAAAGCCCTGCCACCTCCCAAAGTCCCACCTGCTGACACCACCACAACAGCAACCAAAGCTCAGCGTGAGTCTTGGAGGGGACAAAAGCTCAAGCCATTGCAGAAGCCAAAGCTACAAATTTCCCCAACAGAATGAGGGAGTGTTTCTTATAAACTTGTTATTTTTACTTCATTTCCTTTCTCTGAACTGAGCCAGAAAGAATGTTTAAAGAAAATGCATCATGAAGCTCCAAAGAAAAAAAGAGAAAAACTGATTAAAAGAACTTACTATCATGGTGGAATCCTTAAAGACCATGTGTTTGTGATTTGGTGTAGTGGGTCAGATAGGCGCTCCAGCCCACAGCACTGCTCGACCTTGGAATCACGGATAGCACGCATGGGCCAGTCACCTGTTATCGTCCGCCCGCCCTCTATAGCTAGAGATTGGGCTTGGCCCTTTCATACATTTCAGATAATGTTATTCTTTCAGCATCCTTATGAAGTAGAAATATAATCCCTGTTTTTGTCTTTTTCCAAATGAAACTGAAGGTTAGGGTTTGTTTACGAGACCTGTCCAAAGGCACTCGGCCAATTAGTAGTAGGGGTGGGCCAGGACTGCTAGATCAGGACTCAAATTCAGTCCCTGTCAAAGAAAATAAATGACTAAATTCTTCTGTGTGCTAGGTCCTGTTCTGTGTTAGTTTAGTACTTACTCTGTTTGATATTGTTTTATTAGATATTCCCAACAGTAGCAAGCTTTGTGGGGGGATGGGGGGGGAAGCCTTAGAATGAAATGATCATTGCTAAAGTTTTTCAGATCCTAAGCTCATAGGAAGATCATTTCAAAAAGCTGTCTCTTGCTTTGTTGCAGAAAAGACTTACTCAACCCTAAATTATGGTTCTCCATTTTCTTAGGTGAGTAGAAATCTCCAAATACAAACTATCATTGCATTAAAAAAAGATTTGGAATAGTCCATATATTGTTAGAATGTAAAAAATATTCATCACCCTAACCTAGTTTGATTCAAGACTGCTTTATTGCAAGAGACTTTTTTTTCACAGATTGCTTCCAGCTTGTCTCATCAGAGTTGTTTCTCACATATTTCTAAATGCATTCAGCCACATGATAGCTCCTGCTGGTCTCTGTTTACTTCCATAATTACTGTATTTGAATTAGCTTATTCTTGTCTCAGTGTGGAATCCCCTCCATTCCCAGTTTTTCCAACTATGCAAACCCTTCTTTCAAGTTTCCATTAAAACGCCCCTTCCTGCAGGAAGTTCTCAATCCTCTATGTTTGAGATGGGGGAGGGGAAGGGGTAGCATTTATTAATCTCTAGTCATGTGCTAGAAACTAAGCTAGGAACATGGCATGAGCCATTTAATTTAATTCTCCCAAAATACTAACTGGTCGATTACACAAGCATGGAGAGAAGAGGAAGGAATGTCTTAACTGATGTCCAAAACCAAATACATAATAATTATAATGTATTTGACTTATGGGTGATGGTGCATCTGTGTATAATAGATTTTAGCACACTGACTAGGTCTCTCTGTTCCATGTTGTGTTGCTGAGGAAATATTCTCATAAATACCTGGGCCACTAGATAATCAGAAAAAAATTAAGACTCAAGTTCCACTGTATATATTTCAGAGTTGAACTTATCTTCTACGTTGGAATATAGAAATTTTCTAATATTATGTTTATATCCCTAGCTCAAGGCTGTTCATTCTTACAAGATCCAAAGAAATAATATCATTTTGCGGTGATATTTTAAAGCTGAATAAAGAGTACACTTTGGAAGTATTGGAGAGCTGTTAAAAATTGTCCTATATTGGGGGACCGGCCCGGTGGCGCACTGGATAGTGCGCCGCTTGGGAAGCGCGGTGGCGCTCCCACCGAGGGGTTCGGATCCCACATACAGACCGGTTCCCGCTCACTGGCTGAGCGAGGCGCGGGGGCAACACCAAGGGTTGCGATCCCGTTGCCGGACACGGAAAAAAGACAAAAAAAAAAAAAAATTTGTCCTATAATGGGATTTGGGGAGTGGGTTGTGAAATGTTGGACGTGAAGAGACAATTCTGAGTTCTGTCATAGAGTGGATTTTGAAGGGTGGGAAGGTCAGGACAGATTGGTTCATTACTTGCTAACTTTGGAGATTTGTTTCTTAATAGGGATGTCTATGCTGGGAACATTATCAAAAGGAGTTGAGTCCATAGTTCTCAAAAGAGGGGAAAATTTTTCCAGACTAAGCACTTGTCAGTTTTGCTCCCCCTCTCGTCCGTCTTTCTCCTAAGAGCTCTTGTAGTGGGTTCTCCCTTTACTCATTTCAGAGCAAGAGGACAGGCTCAGCAACAGTGTAGCCAGAGCAGGAGCCTGTTCTCTTGGTCCCATCCACCAGGCTAGACCTTTACCCAACATAATGCAGAGTAGCCACTCCTGAGCCAAATGCAGAACGAAAAAAGATATCTTTTTCTCCAGTCAGAGACATGGAATTTTTTCAGGATCATGTGTCTTTATGGGAAAGAAAGCCTGCTCTCAAGACAGATGATGTAAAGGCAAAACCTTATTGGAAGGGCCTCAATCTGAGTGCTGCTTTTGCTGAGTTCCAAGCAATTCATACGGCCACAATCCCTCCTTGTGCACAAAGTTGTTGCTGCAGAAGTCTTGAGATGGTGAGCAGTCTGGATTTACTTAGTCTAGACCAGGACTTCTCAGACTTTCATGTCTGAGCATTGCCAAGATCTTGTTAAAAAGAAGGTTCTGATCTGGTAAGTGTGGCTTAGAGCACAACACCTACTACCAGGAGTCAAATTTTGTTTCAAGGAAAAAGAAGATGATCTGTTTAATATTTATGTTTAGTATGTTGTAATAAACTAGCATTCAGGGTCTCATTAAAAAGAGTAATTTTCAGGATGGATGAAATTCAACAATTTGAAAGCCTATGAACTCGACAAGAGTTAGCATTCCTGGTCTGGAAATCCTTTAAAACCAATTATTTTCATTAAAAATCCTCTGCTTGAGGTTTGGCCTAATTTGAAAGGGTTGGGAATCAATTGATTTTCACAGCATTCCTGAGTTTTATGGAGGTCTTTACTGAAATTAATTTAGGGAAGATTGGTTTTTAAATTCCTAAACTTTAAAATCATACCTAAATGTTTTATCACCATGTGATGTTCTTAAAATATATATCTGGTGATCTCAGTCTCCTGACTTGCAACTCCCCAAATCCTTAGAATCTCCAAAATACTGTCTTTTGTATGCTAATTGTCAGGCTCGGGCCCACAGACCCTTCAAACCTGTTGTACAGACTGGATCACCAGACCCCTCATGTGCCAGACACAGACCCTTCGCATGCCAGGTACTGGGTCACCAGACCCCTCACATGCAGGTCCACGCTAGATAATTGGAAAAGATCCCAGGAGCCATCAGCAGACAACACAAGCTCAGTCCTCAGCAACAGCAGCAGTAGCTTGTTAGTCCAGCAGTGGCGGTGGCCTCACGGAGGGTTTCCGGGGCACTGGAAGCAACAGCTTGTAGCAACAGCCTCCAGCAGCCATAGCCTCCCCATAGGCCCCCCTGGGGGCATCCCAGGAGTGGGGGGCCCTGTGGATTAGAGCCACTCATCCTTTATACGTAAATCCATAACCCAGGACACCTGGGTGCACATGTGCACTTCCATTAGACAATAACCAAAGAACACCTGGGTGCACATGCCTATTTACATCAAATGCTTGGCAAGATTCTGAACATCTGAGGGGCCCTGACCATTTTCCTATATTTTCCCAAAAGCATCTCTTTATCTGTATCCTTTGTAATATTTTTTATAATAAATGGGAATAGCCAGTCTGTCAGAGGCTCAGGTAAAACAACCTGTGGCTTGTGATTGACATCAGAAGTGGCGGCACGGGGGCAGTCTTGGAGACTGAGCCCTCAACCTGTGGGATCTGACACTGTCTCCAGGAAGGTAGTGTCAGAATAGATCTGAATCAGAGGACTCCAGCTGGTGTCCTCTGCTGCAGAATCGTTGCTTGCTAGCTGGTGGGGAGAAACCTCCACACACTCGACAGAAGTTGGCCTCTGTGTTGATGGTTGTGCTGTGAGAGCGGAAGACAGACAACATGTGGGGATGGTTTTTATTCACTAACACTGATCTCCAATTTTGATTTAAATTGAAGTTTGGTTCTATTACTTAATGAAATATATTCCTTGATGTGGATCTCATGGACTGAAAGAGGGATTGCTATGAACTCAGTGTGTCCCCCAAATCCCTGTGTTGAAACTTAATCACCATTGTGACAGTATTAAGAGATGGGGACTTTAGGAGGTGATTAAGTCATGAGGTCAGAGCCCTCCAGAATGGGATTAGCACCCTTATAAAAGAGGCGTGAGGAGCTGTTTGTTCCTTTACCCTTCCACCTTCTGCCACATGAGGACACAGTGTCCATCCCCTCTGGAGGGTCCAGCAACAAAGCACCACCTTGAAAGCAAGAGACAGAGATGGAACTCTCACAGGACACCAAACTTGCCAGCACCCTGACCTTTGACTTTCCAGCCTCCAGAATTGTGAGAAATAAATTTCTATTCTTTAAAAATTACTAGTGTTAGGCCGCCCAGTGGCGCACTGGAGAGTGCACCGCCTGGAAGTGCGGCGGCGCTCCGGCCAAGGGTTCGGATCCCATGTGGAGACCGGTTCCCGCTCACTGGCTGAGCGTGGTGCAGGCGCAACACTGAGGGTTGCGATCCCGTTGCCGGTCCCCGGTACGGGTGCGACACTGAGGGTTGCGATCCCATTACCGGTCAGTAAAAAAAAAAAGGAAAAAAAAAATATATAAAAATTACTAGTGTTGGGCTAGGGCTCACAGACCCTTCAAACCCGTTGTACAGACTAGGCCACAGACCCCTTGTCAGACTGGGTCACAGACCCTGCAAACCCATTCTGTGCACAGACTGGCTGTAGGGAAAGTAAAGGAAAATGGTCAGGGCCCCTAAGATGCTCAGAATCTTGCCAAGCATTTGATGTAGATACGTACTTGCACCCAGGTGTTCCTTGGTTATTGTCTAATGTAATTGCACATGTGCATCCAGGTGTCCTGGGTTATGACTTAAGTATAAAGGACGAATGGCTCTGATCAACGGCATCCCCTGCTCCTGGGATGCCTTGGGGTGGGAGGTGGGGTGGGCACAGGGAGGCCACTACCACCACTGGAGGCAAGCTGTTGCTGCCAGGGCCCTCCGGACGCCCCTCC